>NC_031769.1:14815603-14967048 GCF_001522545.3 Parus major | reverse complement strand
CCCGCACTGTCGCTGTCCCCGCACTGCCGGGCAAAAGCGGCCCGGACACAGCCCACGTTCCCCGCTCCTCCGTCTCCGTCATGAGCACAGGAAGCGACAAACTTGGTTTTCCCCTGCTTTTTTGGGCTCCTGCAGCCTGCCGGCAGTAAATATCAGGCCAGTTTCTAATAGCTCATGTTCTCTTTATGTTTAATCAGAAGAAGACTGACGTGGGCTTTATTCCTAAGGCAACCGCCCCCAGGCTGTACCGTGCCTGTGCCCACACAGGCTCCCGTGACGCAGAGAGCTGCTCGCAGCCTTGGGCTCAGGAGCTGCAGCCCTTGGGAAACCCCCCTGTGTAAGAGAGTCCTTGTGCAACAGCACGGACCTTGCAGCTTTCACTTCTCGAGCTGTAGAAGAAGTAACATGAAAAGCTCTATCCTCATCCAACATGATTTTGGAGCTGGGAGTAATTATGCTTCTATGACTGAACAAGCTGCAGCTCTATTCGGGGAAGTTTTAGGGTACACGTGTGTCTCACAGAGACCTCAGCATCCTCCCCCACTGCCCCTCCTCGGGGGATTCCCTGGGAAGATGCATTCCCCAGATCATCTGAAGCCCCTAGGGATGGGAGTGATGACTGCAATGCTTTCTGTTGGCAGAGAAAATCACCCTCAACCTTCCAAAAAGGGAGAGAGGAAACCCTGAATGCTGTGACACTCCTGGGTTTTGCTCCAATTCTGAAACCTTGGGCAAAGTGTTCTATTTCTTCCTGGAAATGGAAATTCCAGCTGAGGGAAGTTAATCTGTTAACATGGGAAGGGCCCAATTCCCTTCTTTGCCCATCTCGTCTGCAAGGTCCATGGGAGTGTTTGTATGCTGCTCAATCCTGTCAGAGATACAATGCACAGCATGTTTTCTCTTGTTATAATTGTGGAGAGAGAAGACATTTTCTACACAGACAGCATGAAAACTGTGTTAATTCTGTTTTCTCCCTTTTAAGGCTTTACAGAGCTTGAAGAAATTTCACTTGTATTTTACAACCAGAGAGCAAAGGCAGGCAGATGGCTGCTGTCAGCACATGACTGGCTCTGTACTGCAGCAAGCCTGAGAGCAGGCACTGCTGATGGACTTTGGGTGAGAACCAGCTTGCTATGAGCACCTGGATTACAAAAGAGGTGCCAGTGAGTTAACTTTCTTATCACCCACTTCAACTCAAAACAGGAAAACGTTTTCTGTCATCGAAAATGGTTGCTTCTTTAATGGGAAAGTTCACAAGAGAAACCCCCTCTACCTTTCAGAGAGACGCTTTTTGATATTTGATTTTTATTTGATTTTTCCACTTCTCTCCAAGGAAATCTCTTTTCCCAAACTGGTTGTGGGAAGGGGCCACTTGTACTTGCTTTTCTGGGGGTTCTTTCCCATTTGGAGGTTCTTTCCCATATTTATTTCCCAGGACAGTGATTCTTGGGACAGTTTGTTGGACTGTGGTGTGTAAATATGAAGTTTAATATTTGTAAGCAATTAGCTTCACGTTGGATAAACACAGGCCTTTTATCAATCACCCATCTGAAACACCAGTGTATTACAAGCTGGAGCTCCATTTTCCCCTGGGTGGAGATCTCTGGGATCCTCAGGGGTTTTCTCTCTCCCTGTGCTGTAGCTGCTCTGCCCTGTGTGCATGTCCAGGTGCTGTGCCCTTGAAAGCAGCTGCTGCATCTGTACCCCGTGTGATGCGTGTCTGAGTGAGTGCCCATGCCAGCAAGTCAGCTGCCCCCATCACCCTTTGTCACCCAGCCTCAGCTGGCAGTGCCCTGCAAGCCCCCACCACCCCTGCATACTCTGCACTCATTTTCTGGGAGCCCAGCAGGGAGGTAGGGATACACCAAATGGTGAGGTGCATCCATGGCTTCCTCTGCAGCTGGGGACACAGCATCCCACTGTGATCCCTCTGCAGTTTCCTTTGGAGCTCAGGTACCCAGCCATAGCTCAGGGCAGGTACTGCCCTGTGACCTCTTGTGCTCCTCTGCCTTTTGATTCACGCTTTTCATCATGTTAAAATCGCACAAGTCAGGGCCTGGCTCTAAACCACTACACCCGTGTGCCATCCCCTCTCCTCTGGCCTGCTCACACCTATCTCTGAAACTCACTTTCCTCTCTCCCTTGTGCTGGGAAAAGCCCTGGACAGGCTCTTTATTGAGATAAATAATTCCTGCTCACTGTATCCTTTCTCTCTCACCTGCCAGCTTAATTCAGTGCAGGACTTAGCACCATTTATACCTTTCTGGTATAAACGTTGTCTCCTGCACATTCAACAACCGGGAAAAGGGCAGATCCCGACAGTCAGAAGGCAGCAAAACACCCTCTCTTGTTTAGATTTTGAGTTTATCCCCAGCATTAATAGAAAAAACTTTTATCTGTATGGAATTTAAACATAACCAGTCCTGGGTGGTGGCACATGGTCTGTTGGAAAGCTCTCCATCCCACAGTGCATAGGGACAACATGGACATGGCCTTGCAGTAGCCTGTAATGCACTGAGAGAGAGAGTTTGGGTGGTCTGCTCCCAGGAGTAGCATCTCAGTGGGTGGGGTGGTGCTGTAGATCATAATTTTGGATGACTTCAGTGCAGCACAGAAGACGAAACTTCACACTGCTGTTCCTTGTCAAAAAACATTTGCTGCTTAGCTGAACCACAGCCGAGCCTCCTCGTTGGTGCTCTGTGGAGTTCCACGTGGCAGCACAGGGTGCAGGTTGTCCTGCTCTCGGGGTACATGGCCATGCACCAGCAGAGGTGCATGGGGCTGACAAAGCTGAGCACTTCTCCCTACCAGGCATGTGCTCCCAGCCACACAATGACTGTGCTGATGGGCTCCACTTGAGGGTGTTTAGAAATGTTCCACCACAAGTGCTTGGGAAACTACGAAAAGCAAAGAAGATCTCTGGCTCTGCCAGCAAAAACATCTCTTAAAAGGAGAAGATAAATTACTTTTTCTATGTGGTAGGCTTGCTTTCTAGAAAAACAAATGCCACCAATAGAGGTGGGAGGGAAAAAGGAGGCAGCTTGTATAAGGAGGTGATTTCTTTCAGCATGAAATTATGCATCTGTTCTGCCTGCCACAGACCTTGCAGCATCAGCCCTCCCTCCCTTGGCTCAGCTTCTCTCCCTCAGCATGAGGCTGCAAGCTGCTGTGTTAAAAATACATATTTTTAGCATGAAATAGCTGCTTCTGCAGGAGCACACGTCAAAGACACAAAAACACTCCTGCAAGCTCTGAACCAGTCTGCTTGGACTTCTCTCCTGATGATGGAGCATGAGGCCATTGATTAGAAAGGGCTTTGCTGACATCCCAGGAGAACTTTCCCATAGAAATCTTTCCTATCCCTTCATTGATTCCTCTGTGTTCTGCGCTTGCCTTAATTGAATATTTTTGGTAAGAAAACTGAATTTGTAAAAGACTCTTCCCAGAAGGTTTGTTCACAGTCCTGTAAGCATGAACCAGAATAATGTTACCATTTGTTCTGTGACATTTTCCTACAAATTTCTCTTTATTCCTGGGTAATTCTTTCAAGACCTGCTGGGTACATGTAGTAGCTGCAGTGTTTAATCCCCGTGAAGAGCTGTAGACTCTTCTGTTTGGGGTGAGAGCTGATGATGTCTGGTATATCAGATGCTTCTTACCAACAAAAACTGTCATTCACTAAAAAAGTCATTCTATCAGTCATTGAATGAAGAGATAAAAATCATAACAAATTGAAGCCAGGTAACATTGGAATCACAGACTGATAAGGCTGGATAAGACCAGTGGGAGCCTCTTGTCCAACTCCTGCTCAAAGGAGGCCAGCTAGAACCAATTGCCCAGACAGAACTATTGCTGTGTCCAGTTGATGTTGACTGTCCCTAAGGATGGAGGCGATTTTTTTCCATTTACCTCACTGGACAGCCTGCTGCAGTGCTTGACTACCCTCACAGTAGAGCATGTTTTTCTTATATTTACACAGAATTTCTTGCATTTCTGCTTCTGCTCATTGCCTCTTGTCCTGTCACTGAAAAGAACTTGACTCCATCTCCCGTAAACCCTTTCTTCAAGTACTTATACAGAAGGATGAGATCCTCCCTGAGTCTTCTCTAGGCTGAACAGTCCCAGCTCTCTCAAATTCCCTTTCTATAAGAGACAGCTCCAATCCTGTAATCAACTTCATGGTCTTTCATTGGACTCTCTCCAGTATGTCCATGTCCCTCTTGTATTAGTAACGCCCAAACTGGACACAGCACTCCAGGCATGAGAGGGGACCTGCTGGCAAAGCTCTGTCTCATGCAGCCCATGACACCATTGGTCTTCTTTGACAAAGTCTCCCACATCTTATTATTGGCTCTCCTGAAAGAGGAGTCTTTTCTTTCTTCTAATCTTCAGGTGTCTCTCCTGACTGCCAGAGTTACAGAGTGACCTCACAATGACATTGGCTGGCGCCTCAGCACTCATGGGCACATCCTGTGAAGTCTTATGGGCTTGCATATGTCCAGTTTGTTTAAATGCTCCCTAACATGACCATCAAAAGTCTTTCTTGCTCTGTTCTCAGGGTAATTATAGCATCATACAGTATGGATGCAATATTCTCTGAAATCTCTGCAGTGCTCACAGCATATTGAGTTTTTTTCCCCCCTGTTCAGTTCTACAGTATTCCCCAGGAAAAGAATTACCTCAACAGCAGGTTTACATGTAATTATAACCTCTATATCTACCTTCCTTCCCTCCCTTTCCCTCCCACTCACCTCCAGCATCTTATTTCTAAATCCTCCTTCTCCCTCAGTACCCGTGAGAGAACATGGATAGTGTAGCATGTCCACGGACTCACACTGACTGCTCTGAGGGCCACAAGAGTTGCATGCTTAAACCCTTGTGGTGTATGCTTGAAAATTTTAGCTTCATTTTACAGAGGAGGCGATCTCTGGTGAAGATTTTCCATTTACCTCATCCTATCCCCAGTGCTGACATCATAAAATCCCCAGCAAGCAGTACTGTTTGCTGCATCTTCACAGTGAAAAGGTGAAAAGACTCTGTTTTAACATACAAATTTTACTTGCTACCCAGGGTGTGCTTTAGGATACTGCAGAATTTTCCTGAAAGATTAATGATGTTAAAATGTGCTAATGGCAGGCGAGAGCAGCCCTGTGTGTCCATCGGAGGTGGTGCAGGCTGTGGAGCTGCTCCCTGGGGACCCTCTCCCGGCTGCCCCGTGCGTGGGATAGCACAGCACGGCATGACAGCCCACCTGCCCCACCACTGTGAGCCTGGCCTGAGCTGACTATGCTCTTGACCAGCCTTGGACAAGCTTGGGGAAGAGCTCCTGGTGGTTGCTGTCAAGCGTGCTGGTCCTCACGCTTCCAGAGAGCAGGCATACTCTGAAATGACAGGTTTTTTGCCAAAGTGCTTGTCTGTCTTTTATGTTTGCCTCCTCAAGCAGAAGAACACTCTCTGCATTAATACACCACTGCAGCCTTTTCAGAAATATTGGCCTGGCCTTTGCCTGTCCATCTATGGTCTTGTGGCAAGGATGAGCCCCGCTCCATTTCTTTCTGTATGTGCCCATGTCACCCCAGCAACAGCCCCAGCCTGCTCCCAGTCTTCCTGTCTGGTCTGGATGCTGAAATTTGCCTCTTTGCCCCATGCTGACACTTTTTTCCTTCTTAGTTCTTTCAGTGAGACAGGATCCTCCTGCAGTTTCCGGTGTGACAGCTGGATTTTGGACACTGATAGCTGAGAAGATTTTCTATCCAAGGAAACATTACCCATGCCACAGGACAGAAAAAAGGAGCAAAAATGTTGCAACTTATACTCCCAGCCTGGGAGACCTGTTTACAGTGAGTGTGAAGAGCCAGGCTTCATCTCCAGCTTGTTCCTGCACACCCAGATCGTGTTTACCAACCCAGAGCAGGTTGCATTTGGCATAAACCAGATGTCTAAAGCCAAGTACACGATGGGCACACTGAATTCCTAAACAGACAGCACTGGTGGTCTCTGACTTCAAGCCCATGTCCCTGCCAGTTTGGGATTCTGAAAAAATTTCATTTCCATTTTCTTGAGCATGAACTTGGAGGGAGGAAAATCCTACCCGAAAGCTTGGTTAGAAAATGAGATGCATCCCATAAAACACTTTCATTTTGTGCATGTAACAGAAAATCAATTACCTGGTCCTTCTCTATTAATCTGTATATGACCAGCAGTGATTTCTACGGAACCCAGTGGGATAATCCCATTGCCAAGGTGCACCCTGCAAAACACCTGTTAAATGAGTCACCAGAAACTGTTGTGGAGGACACTGATGGGGTAGAAACCAAATGAACTATTTAACTGCCTGCTGCTGGAGGAGCCTCACCATGCTGAGCCAGGCTGCTCTGTGGCACTGCTTCCAGAGGAACAGACTGGATGCACACAGCCTCTGTTTTGCCTCTGACGTGACAAAGGAGAAGCATTGCAGCAATTGTGCTTTGAGGTTGATCACATCTGACTTTCTGCAACCACACTCAATGGATAGAGAAGATTAGAGAAAATTCTGTTGCTCTTTGTGTCCAGTGCTGGCATGCTGATGAGCAGTGACAGTTGCGCGACTGCTGTCCTTTTCCATGGTGGATATTGGAGATGGAAGGGTAGAGACATGGTGGTATGTGCTGCTTCTTGAAATCCTATTCTGGCAGGCTTTTGCCTGTGAAAATCCTCACTGCCATACAGAAAGAATAAGAATTGCATTGGAAGATGCCTGGAATATTTATGTGGATCCATAGACATATGTATTAGTATATTTATCTGTATTTCTTCAAGTAGATGCGAAGATTGGTCATTTGCTTTGGGGAGGGGAGAGAAGGTTCAGAGTGGACACCTTGTCTAACTGCACCAGGAGCCAGGTCATACTGTGCCTAGTCCATGAAACAATGTCTCTTCAGATGTGCATCACACTCTAAATTCTACCAGAGACAAACTGCCCCCAGTAACTCACATCACCCTGGTTCTGCCCTCCCTGATCTTCTCGCCGTGCAATCCCTTCACTTACCTAATGATACAGCACAAACAATAATCACACCCATAACCATACAATATTTTTCTGGAACTCAGTAGAAAATTATCACCATTCAGAAATGCAATAAAAACACAGTAGCCCACAAGGAGCTGCAAAATCAGAGTCCGTGTGTGTTTGAGCAGTTTGTGAAGGGTTCTGTGGACAGCCCATGTGCCTGTGCAGGTTTCTGCTACCAGAGAGGTGCCTGGAGACCAGCACGTGCTGCTGCAAGGTGAGCAGAGGCACCTGAGCAGTGCTGTCAGCAGGCTGGTGTCCTGGCTGAGGTAACCCACCAGAGGGGATGTAAGTGCTGGCAGCACAAAGGCAGCGTCCCCACCTCTCTGAGTTCTGTTTACAGAGCCTGGGTCTCAGTCGGCAGCAGCCACGTTGACATGGCCAGCGGGAAGGTGGTTGTATTCCAGGCTTCAGAAGAGGAGATGGCATTTCCCTGTCTTCAAAGCCACTGAGCTGTGTAGGCACTGTGTTTGCAGGAGATGCTCCCTCTTTAGGGAAGAGAGCTTTTAGAGCAATAACCTCTCATCTAGCATCAGAGTCATGTGGGACACTTAGCACCAAAAGGACAGTGGGACACTGAAGTGAAAGACAGTACATTTTGCTTTGAAGTTTCTGTAGCTGATTACAGAGAAAAAAAGTTTTAATACAAAGTTTATCCTGTCCAGATTTGTCAGTAGAAAGTGTCCAGTGGAGTTTTAGCTGTTTTACATATTTAAGAACAGATGTGAAACTGAAGTTTTGTTATTCCTGCACATTTCTCAGCTATTCTTTGCCATGAGACTTTTCATATATTTTATACCCAATGCACTTCCCCTCCCACTGCTCTATTCCTGAAGTACTTACATCCTTTGTAACTTCATCTCACTGGAGAAAAAAAATATATTACTGTCTCTCACACACAAAGTAATTATCCCAAAGGTTGTTCTGGTGTCTCTTGTATTTCTCAGGCATGAGATGGAGGCTTGGTGCTGAAATTTTTTGTTCCAGCAGAACTCATGGTCATTCCCACTGTCCAGTTGAGTCAATGTGACTCTTTTAGAGCGCTTTAGCATAAACTAAATCAGTGATATGATTTGGGTTAAGAAGCAGCAAGACAAAGAGGGAAAGCTACACATGTTTAATATATTCAAGCAGGGCAAATAGCTTACTTTTCCTACCCATTTTCAGAAGTATTGTAACTTTCTACTGGCAAGTGAGGTGAGATGCTGGGCTAGCTGTGCCAGCAGCTGTGCAGCCCCAGGGCACAGGGGTTCCATGCTGGAGGCCACTGAGACCCCCAGGCAAGTCTTGGAACACGGACTTGTTTTGCTGATGTGGTAATGAGCTCATGTCTGTGTCCCAGGACATGCCAGGACCTACCTGCCAGCTAATAAAGGATGAGCTGGAAGTCACCAACTCCAGAAAATCCACCAGTAACACAGTGTTGGGAAATATGATCCCCAGTGAGGCAAATAAATAGAATAAATCCATGAAAGTAAATGGCCCAAAGGAGCAGGGGCAATATGGGGCACTTTTGTTCCTTCCAATGTGCTCCATTGACAGACTGGGACCCTGTGCTATATCCTCCACTCAGCTCCTTTCTTGTGTGTCACCAAGGGGTTCTGTGCCTGGCCATGCTGTCAGCCACTGCCACAGTGCCTTTATAGTGCCTCTTTCTTCCCCCTGATCTAAGATTCTCTTCAAGCATTGCCAGCTACATGATCCCACTGTCATGAAAAAAAAACAACAAAAAGAAATATTTTCTAGCGGCCAGGAAGTTGGCATATTTCTAGCTACAACAAATAAAGTGGCCATAGCCTGTTTTGTACAGATGACTTCCTTTAGTTAGGCCAAAAAATGTGACTATTTCAAAGCTGATTTATGTTTCTAACTGAAGTCCAGAATCGTAATCTCTCTTACTGTTTCCCCTGTCTGAACTGTTCTTGGCTGTGTGGAGAGCAAGGAATTAGGGTTAGAGGTGGAAGTCAGAAGGAAGAAAGATCAATTGTTCTTATTGCAAAAGTAAACAGCAGTAAGTGCTTAATTGTTTCTGTATTTTCTAATCAAGTGGATTTTTCAGACAGCTGCAAAGAGCCCTCAGTGTGTGCAAGCAGCACAGACTGAAATCCAATCAATCCACATCCTCCTCCCCTCTTGAGGTACTTGCTTTTCTTGTCATTGGTCCAGGGCAAGGACAAACTCCTCCAGTGCTCCAGGCCTTTGCACAGGACAGAACAGCAAAAATCCCACTTCTCAGTGGATCAAAATGGTGGTAACCAGACCCAAACTGGGACAGGTCTAGAGAAATGTCTGGGAATTTTACTGGGTCACCTTCTGAATGCAGCAGGGCAATGATCAGCCCTGAAAGCCAAACCCTGCCTTCACAGCTGCCACCAAGATCAAGGGACCATGGCACAGGGCTCTGACCCCTCACAGCCCTTGGACACTGCAGGAGGAAAATACACTCATGTGAAAACCAGCCCTTTGGTGAACACAAGAGCTCCTGATACCTTGTTTCCAACAGGTTTGTGTTTTGTGTTTGCCCTGGGAAAGTGTGGTATAATGCTGTAAATTCCAGAACAGCAGGGCTTCACCCAAAGCATAGAAAAAGAGGGTTTTCCAAAAATCACTTAATTTTCAGCATCAGCCATGCTCCATGTGTGCTGGTCCTGATGCCAGCCAGGCTTTATGGGGATGTTTGGATGGGAGGAAATAACATAGCTTTGGACTACACATCAGAGTGTGGTTCTCTCGCTGTCTGCAGTGAAGTACCATGGGAAACATCAACCATTTTGGAATAAGTTCTTATCCTCAGTAAAGCCACAGTCTAAGCCCCTGGCTGCCCACATGTTTGCATGTCTTTCTGTCACCCCAGGCTACCCAGGAGTTTCCCCTTCAGTGGAATTTTTATCTCTCCCTCTTTGCCCTCTTGGAAGCATGCTATTTATTTTAGCCCTAGCATGCATCCTTCAGAAACAAGTCTTCAAGTACTCAAAAGCCAAACTGGGCTTTGGTTCAATCTGATTTTTACCTACTGGCTGCCTTCAGCAGCAATGAGACTCTGCTACCCATGCCAGCCCTTGGCTTCATCACCTCATGAAGATGCTGAAGGAAGGATGTATTTCCCCACAAAGACAAGGATGTTTGGTGCTCTGGGACTGAACTGGGCTGTCATGCTAATGAATGATACCCCTGTGCTTAAAATGGCCTTGTGGATAGTGAGATGGAGAAGGACTGGATGAGTTTCCAGAAGCTCACCATCCTGTATGTCGTTCAGATGGTTTTCCCCCCCTTTCCTATGTTTTTCCCAAGATTTCATGTGTTTTGACAAACAAATGTAACCAGGATGCTGAAGGGATTAACCAGGATTGAAAAGACTTTCTTGACTTGGTGATTTGGACTGTTAATCTTTGGTCTGCATTTCTCTGAGTCGCTGGAAGGCTGCAGTGCTCCTGTGTGGGATGTAACGGGTGTCACACAAACCCAGGCTGCTACACTGCAGGTTAACTCTGAGCAGAGCAGAGATGAAGAAAGGAATTTAGCGTGGGCAAGAGGCACACCCTCTATTTTGGCAAGAAGCAGTTCACATTCTTACTCTGATTTACACTAGTTTATAGAGAAGGCTGAACTGAGTTCTTGAAGCATGTGGTAGTGTTTAACTGTATAAAACTTGGAATCAGTTTCTCCACTGCATGTGGAGAGATCAAAGCTATTAAACTATATATTTTGTATAGGAAATATCTATGATGAAGAAATAAATTCGTCTCAGTAATAGCCAACAGGAGAACTCTTGGAAAACAAAGACTGGTGTGGTGTCGTCCCTCTGTTTACTCATTTGGCGGGAAGATTGATTATTAGAGCTCTGATTTTAACATAAACTCTGCAAAGGTTTGTGTACTTTGCACAAAGCCACTCGTGCTCCTGAGGCTGAGGCCAAGGCACGCGCAGTGACAGAGCTGGGCTCTCCAGGCTCATGGTGCCAGGGCAGCAGCTCTGCCTCCCTGGCCAGGGGAGGGATGGGGGCTGCACCTTTCTTCTCAGTTACATGGGAAATACTTTCCTCTGGTGCAGTCAGGCTGATACAACTTGCCTCTGGCCATGTTTTTCCAAAAGTGAAAGAGGGAGAAAAAAGCCTTTGCTCGGCTTTCTTTTTGGCAGATCTAGTTGCTGCCTAGTCCAGATCAAGAGGAAGCAAGGATAAACTGAATTGCCTGTTCTAGAGAATCTGTGAAGGTCCAGGGTCCTTCTGCAGCCCTTGACACTGATGCTGACTTTCAAGCCATCACCAGGAGGCTCCTTTGCCACTGATGTTGGTAGCCATTTCCTCCACCATCCTCTTCTGAGACCTCCTCTCTTCCCCTCTCTGCTTGCTTTCCCTCACCTTGTGCAGTTCATCTTTCATGTTCTGGTTATTTATCTGAAGCCTGCTCTCCAGGGCTGCCCCACGTGGCTATTTTAGTCATTTCCTCCAGTAAGTTCCTGCAATTGTTGGGCTGGCATTGTGTGAGTCACCCACCACACTTCCTCCCACGCTCCCTCCCAGATGAGAAAAGCCTCCTCCTGCTAGTTTTCCTTTGTTAACCAAGGCATCCTGAAGCAATTCCACCTTTAAGAGCACAAAGGCTTGACTGTGGCCGCCAGGTGCTTTGCAGGACCAGAGCACAGACACCATCAGAGCAGAGGACACCACCGAGCTTCCTGGCAAATGGTGCAAATGGTGCATGGGAAACCAGCTGGGCTGATCTGCCCCTTCTTTTTCTTCCTGCAGATCCTTGTGGTCACTCTGTCCCTGGGGCATTTGACTGGGACTGAAGCCAGATTTCAACAAGAGAGAGAGCCAGACCTGGGCTTTGCTCCTGCAAAGTGACCTTCCTGGTGGCCTTTCCTGCCTGGAGGACACCTGTACATTGCATCCAGCATGTGCTAGCCCTAGCACCAGCAAAAAATCCCATACCAGATTGCCTGCTTTAGCAGACATGAGGCACAATAAACTCTGCTGCTCAAAGCCACAAGCCTCTGTAAGCAGATCCCTTTTGGTGACAGCAGTGCTGGTGCTGGCTGTCACCACTCTGTGATGGAGAGCAGGGCTGGCATGAGCCATCCCAGCACGCTGTGTGTGTGCAGGGTGGTGGGAGGCTGCCCTGTGGCCCTGGGAAATCACAGCTCACACCTGGTCACACATTGGCTTGGCTTCCCAACTAATGAGCTGTGAGCACTGGAAGTATCTCAAATATATGCAGGGCAAGTATCAAAATACACATGATGGGCATGTGTTTAGTCTGAAGGAAACAGCCCAGCAAGGTTTTTTTTACATTCCATCATGTTTCTTTTTGCCTCTTTGTTTTGCTTTTGGCTTTTTGTATGTTGTCATACAAAATAAAATTGCATTTTTACACCCTTGAGTACCAGACTGGTATGGCATTAACATTTCTGTTCCTGTAAGAGTGGCAATCATTAGCAAGTTTGAGCCTAACAGCTTCTGTTTATTTGATGGAAATACAATGTTTTTCCTGCTTGTGCTGTGCTGGACAGACTAATCCTCAGGGATGCCTCTTGCACATCAGACTTGCCTTCATCCAAAGAAGTCTAGCACTGTTTGTGGGAACATCACCTTTGGCCACAGGTCCCCCCTGGAGGTGCCCAAGGGCACGTTCACTTCTCTGTTCTGCTTTGCACTGAGTGTGGCGAGGTGCAGCAAAGGGAACCCTTTGGAGTAAGTCCTTATGTGCCCATGGGTGGGTGCTGAGCCCCTCAACAGCCAGACAGGAGAAGACACAGACAGCTTTCCTGGGGAATGCTTTTCTGAAGCTGTCCCTGGAAGACCAGGGACCGTCCATGGGCTTCACATAGCTTTACACAGCTCCTCCTTTATGCAAGAGGAAATCTGACATTTCCTAGTACCTGAGGACATTGGCTCAGCCGATGTTTTCTGTACTGCTTGTTAGGTCTGCTCTTCAGTGACATATTTCCCAGTGGGAAGGTACTAAAATCATCACCCAGTTTCAGGGGATAATTATAATTTCTGCAGGAGTGATCCTGATGTTTCCCATTAGCACCAGTGCTATGTGTGGAACCTGCACTTTGGAGGGAGCAGATGGCAAATGTGTCCCTCAAGAGCACTAGGAGAGGAGGGCTGGACTGCCACCACCAGAAGCATCTGCCAGTTCTGTGCATGGATAGCATCATCCTGGGACAGTCTGAAGCTTTTCTTACACATGGAGACATGTCAGTAGGTGGAAGAAAAGGAAAGGACTGTAGAAGGAAAACTCTAAAAAAGTGTCCTGTGAACAAAATCCTATGACTTCTCTTCATGGCTTCACTCTAGATACACTGATCAGGTAGTGATGCAGGAGGAAGGTCAGAAAGGAATTTGTGAGCCATAGGCTGGGCTTGGCCCATCCTTCAGTATCTCACTGCAGAGGGCCATGAAGAGCAACTGGTTTATACCTAGGGATGGTGCCTGGGCTCTTTTCAGTGCAAGCAGAGAAATTTCCTCTCCTAAACACTGTGTTCTTGCCCCACAGGGAACAGAGAGATACCCTGTACATATGAAACTGCAGGCAGCAGACCCAAATTACTCTATTAATCTCTGGAGGCATCAATTCTCTCTCAGCTCCAAGGAAGCTGTTGGCTCTGAGCCTGGTGCAACACAGGGGTAAATACACCCAGAACTTTCCTTCCTTTGTCATTTCTCAGAGGATCTAGGATTTTATTTCCTAAAGAAACAAACCAAAATCAGAAAATTACCTAAAACTCATCAAAACCGGGAGATTGTGAGGGCTGAAAGTGCCTCCTCACATCTGTTTGGAGTTATGCTACACCAGTGACCTATCCTGATTTCTGAATTTGTTCCTCTGGATGGTGATGGTAGGCAGGCTGCTGTGGGGCCCCAGAAACACTCCTGAATTTGGTACCACACAGGTCCAGCAGATCCCTGCTGAACTTCTCTCTGCTCTCTTTCAGCAGGGCTACTGAGCTGTCACAGGAGCAAGAGCATTAAAGAATCTACTTGCTTCTGAATTTAATAGGCTTGGAAACTGTGAAACCGTGGAGTTTGAGGTGAAGAGGTTGGCGAGCTGGAAAATGTTTGTTTTACTCCCAGTCCTGCTTCCTGAGACACTTGAAACAGCAGAGAGAAACAGTGAAGGATTCATTCCCTTTTTAGTCCCTATGCCCACAGCCTCAAATCCTTGTCTTCTCCAGGGCCATGGAGAACATGCTTCCCTGGAAGCATTTTTTTCCCCAAAGATGAACTTCTCCAGTTCAGCCAACTGTTACCATGAGTTAAATATTAAAATATCCAAGAAGTCTGAGAAGCCTGAGAAGGCTTGAGAGCCTGCCTCACATGAAGCTCTAGTTTTGCTCATCTGCAACTACTACCTTGGTCACTAGAGCAGGTACCCTAACTCCTCAGGTTGCCACATTAAGACTGGAGTGTCTCACAATGCTGAGAGTGATTCTCCCCTCTACAGACCCGAGTGAAAAAATCCTAAGGGCAATCAACTGGCCAAGGTCAGATGAACATTTGCAGCAAACTGGTGTCTCCTGAACTGATTGTCACCAAGGACACTGAAAGACCACAGCAGGACTGGTAGGAACAGGATGCTCAGACATGACTTACACCCCTTGCATAGCCTCTAAGCATTTTAAAATGTGTATGCCTGCTCTGCTTTAAAATTATCCCTTTAAGCTATAAGGTTTTCTGGCACTGGCACAGGGATGCTCAACCTGACCTAATTTTACAGACCTTTCTCATCTATAACCTCTATGGTTCGTTGACTACGAGGATTGCTGTGTTTCTCATTAGGGGTTAGAAAGTATTTTTGTGCTTTTGTTCACTCATCACAGAACATAGAGCAAAATCTTCCATGTTATCCTTCTGTGTTGACTGGGGCTGCAGTCCATGAAGAAGCAGCATCCTGCTGCAAAATTACCTCTTTTCCCTGAGAAAGATGAAACCAAGAGAACTGGGACCAGACCTACAGTAGTCACATATAAAATTCGCCCTGTGTTGATATCTTATTTTTTATGTAGACTGGTCAAACTCAGGACTTCTTTAGTGAGGCCAGTTCTCTAAGCACATAGCCATGAATTACTATTTTATCTCTTGTTGTTGCACCTTTGGACAGTGGAGCTGCCTCTCACAGGTTGGCAGTGGAGCCCTTGTTGATCTGTGTGTCAGCACAGAGGCTCTGGGGTGTTTTTCCATCACCCCACCCTCGCTGTCAATCGTGGCAATGCTTTCCTTGGCTCCAGCACAGTTTGTGCACTGTGGAGGGAGCAGGCAGTGTGTCCTCCAGCTGCCCTGCAGAGCTGTTCTCCCCAGTGTCCCAGCCAGGCCTTCTCCTCTCTCCAGGCTGACACCAGCAGGAGGAGGAGCAGTAGTGTGGGGATCCTGCTCCATCTCTCCAAGGGAGTGGACGCCCAAGAGGCAGCAAGATGAGGAATGAGGCTGAGGTTACCACAAACCTCCCTCTCCCAGCAGGCAGCTCAGGCTGTGTCCCATCCCTGGCACAGCACTATTCCCAGCACATCCTCATGTGTGCTCTGCTTTCCAGCCCGGGGCTGAACCCTGTTGTGCCCTGTTAGTCCATTTTTTAGTCTCCTTGCTGACTTTTTGATGTCTCATGGCCACCCACAGGCAGGGGCTCTGCTGGGGACCCTCACCCACCGGGTGCCAGTGCTGCTCCAGGCACCACATCACAGAGCTCACAAGAGGGTGATGAACAGCAGCACCTCTCCTACGGCCAAGATGCCCTGGGGGGCTTTTCCATCCTTCATACACTAGGATGCTTCCCCTTATTTGTTTCCTCTTACAAAGTGACTTGCTCTTTCTTACGGGGAACTAAAAGGAAAAGAAAAAAAGAAATAGAGAAAAAGAAAAATTTAAGAAGAGCAACTATTAATTAAGCCTAGGATTTCACAAATACCTTCTGAGAAGCTTCTGGTGAAGATCAAGTGTAATATAACATTAAATATTTAGTGTGGCCTCCCAAAAGGGATTTGATCTTTACATATGAAAAAAGGGATGAGACTTAAAGATTAAACAGATCTTTTTAATATCCAGCTTCAGTTACTCAAAATAACAATGCAATCTGCAGTGACTGAAGAATTTGCGTGTGGGGGATTAGGCAGAGTGATTAGACATTAGGGACAGAAAGCAGGTCTGCAGGGGAAACTGTGCCACTTTGGGGGTGTCACTGAGGGAGACACAGAGAGACCTGGGAGGAGAAACACTGACAGCCAGAAGAGGTGGGGGCAGCAAAAAAGTGACCACGTGCATGAGGAAGGGTTGTGTAACCTTCAGGTGAGGTGGTCTCATAGCTTCCTATCTGGCCATCAAGTGAGCAACACATGCTGTGGTATCTCTCTGTAAACAAGGAAGCTCAGGAGTCTTCCCAAAGGACTCTGAGGAGTCCCTCCTGCCCCAGATAGTGTCTCCAAGCAGGAGATACCACGCCATAGGTATGTACATTTATATACACAAATGCATACATATTAAATAAAAGAATTTGTGAAATGTGTTTCTCAGGCAGACAAAAATACATTTCAGAAGGCAGAATCATATTATGATTTGGGTAGGAAGGGACCTTTAAAGGTCATCTAGTCCAACCCCTCTGAGCAGGGACATCTTCAAGTTTGTCAGGTTGCTCAGCACCCTGTCCTACCTGGTCTTGGTTTCCAGGGTTGGGGCATCTACCACCCCTCTGCACAGCTTGTTCCAGTATTTCACCAACCTCCTAATAAAAAGTTCCTTCCTTCCAATGTTTAAAACCACTGTTAACACATTTAACATGTCACAACCGGCCCTACTTAAATGTGTCCCCATCTTTCTCATAGGCCCCCTCCCAGTACTGAAACACCACAATGAGACCTTCTTGAGGCCTTCTCCAGCTGAACAACCCCAGCTCTCAAAGCCTTTCCACATGGAAGAGGAATTCCATCCCTATGTAAGAAGAAAGGGAAAATCACAACATACACAGTTTAATAAAATGAAGGGTTAAAAGAGAGGGATGCCCATGCTGCCACAAACCCTTCTCTTTTTCTTCTTTTAAGCAAGAAAACTGTGAGATGAAGACAGGTCATGTCAGAGCCAGCAGTTTGTTTCTCGAAATGCCTCTGGGAGAGCTTAACTATGTGATGTGGCAGCAGCACGAGGCACTGCATAGAGCCCTGCCATGGAACATCCAGCCAAACAAGGCCAGAGCTGTGGGGACCCTGCACTTCACTGCTGCCCTGGCTCAAGCCCCTTTTTCACTTCAGCCTTTCCTAAACAATGCATTTATAGTGTTTGGCCTGGGAAAACATACTTGCCTGACTTTTTGTGTAGTTGATTTCAGCCCTTTTTTCAAAGTACAGCTCAGTGCCATTTTTGTGTCTGAATGAGCACTAAGTACCTACATGGGAAAAAGGTGGGGGTGGCTCAGAAAATAAGCCTTCCCCAGTCTTTCCACAACATCCCAGTTCCAATTGTGTCCCTTTTTTTGTTCTGTGGAGCAAAACCCTGAATGATTTCAGTCATTTCCCTTTCAAAATAATTGCTTTCCTGACACAGCTTTGGACAGTCCAAGCAAAGAAGTGTTTTTCTTTCCAGCAGCCCTGGTGAAGGAGTGGCAGATACAGCAAATGGAGCCCTGGTGAGCTCAGCATTACTAATACCCATCAGATCCAGTTCTCATCACTGTATTGCAGCAACTTGCAAATTTTAAAATGTATTAAAGCTGGTGAAACCTGTCTTCAGTTTACCATTTAGATTTGCCAAATACAGAATCAGAAGACTCTCTTAAATGCATTTGCTCTGACTTCTCAGGCAGCTCAGGCCAGAGGTTCCCTGAATTAATTTGCCTTTGAACTGGAATATTTCTGTTTAAAAATGCATTGTAGGAAAATTTCTGGGGTTTGAAAATCCATCCCAGTCTATGCTAAATCTCTTCCATGTTTGGCTAATGTCATTCCTATAACATCTTCCCTTTGATCTACAACTCCCATCCTCTGACATCCAGCTCTAGATTTTGCTGCCCTTTGTGTTCCAAATCAATGAGCTTTCTCATGACATTTTTATTCTCTTTATATTCATTTACAGTGGGGTTTGCCTTGCCCTCCTTTGGGTAGCTGCAGTGAGGATGTCTCCAGCAGAGCAAGTCACCACAGGCTCCTTATACTCATTTGAGGGAAACAGGTACTTTGAGGATACATTTTTGTCACCTGTTTGGACCTCTTCTTTGAGAATTGCACCCCTAAAGTGCTTATTTTCTCTGTGTTGGCTTCAAAGGGAGCCTAAAGGATAAGTTTAAATAGCTGTGCTTAGTCAGATGAGAACCACCCAAGCAGGCAGTGATCCCAGCCGTCTGAATTCATCTCTGACAAACTCCAAAACCACTCTGAGAACCTGAAATGCTGTTTTACAAAGAATAGCTATCACTCCTTGCAGTTATGCCCATCATACTTCCTCAGTGCTTCACAGCTTCCCAAGCCCTTTGCAGTGGCTGCTGCTATGATTCACAAGATGCCACCACATCCCACTAGCCCAGCAGCCTGAGCTGGGGAGTGAGCTCCCTGCCCATGACAAGGGTGTGGCACTCTTGTCTTTTCAGGGGTTGTTTTTATCGTGTGGAGAGCTCTGGGGTCTGTTTAGCAGCTCCATTTGCAATGAGGCTGACACCTAAATAAGCCTAAGCTGATCCCAGGGGATGGCAGATCTCCTCATCCCTTGCAAGACAGCTCTGCTATTCTACCCCCACCACCTCACCCAAAACACTGGGGTGCACTGAAGGCAGGAAATACAGAGATACTATTGAGTCAAGGCCAGAAAGGAGTTTCCTCCTCTCCCAGAGTGAATAGACTCAGTTAAGGGAAAGATTCTTGGTTTGGCTGGGTAATCTCTGAGCAGATTGGAATCTGGGAAAGACAATTTCTGCAGGGAAACAGTGTCTTTCTGCTGGCACAGCAGGTGCTATCTGGCTTCCTCCATGTCCCATGGCAGGCAGGTGGCTCTGCAGCTGCAGTGACACCAGTGGTGGTTCTGACCACTGCTTCTGCCCCCAGGGACAGGCACTGGAGCTGCTGGGCAGTAGTGGTGTATCCCTCCCACCCTGCTCTGCCTGGACTGTTATTTCCCCTCTTCACTGTTCCAGGTGGTCCTTCTGGAGAGCCTTCTTCCTGGACACCCTTGGTCTGCACCATTTATGTATACTTCAACCTCATCCAAAAATGCCTGTTCTCTCCTAAGCCTTTCTCCAGGACACTGTGAACAAGAAGCAAACAGAGTGAGTGAGACCAAAACAAGAGGGTCACATTTTCCTTCCCCTCATCAGCTCTTGGGACTGTTTATAACTTCTGAAAATTCAGAGAAATCCTTGCTTGCTTTGGGGTTGTGTCTGGTTCCCTGCTGGGTCCCCAGAATGCTTCCCATTCCCGTGGCAGCTAAGGGAAGGGAAATAAGTTCTCTTCATTCCCAACCAGCAGTACCTGCCTACACCTTAGTCCAGCCTCCAGGCAAACAACCAGTGCCTCCATGAGGGATTGGAATTGCCACCTCTGCAAAACAGCTGAGAAATGTGCAGAGTGGAAGGGAGCACAAAAAAAGACAATAAATTCTCTCTAAGTGGATGGTTCACATATTTGGAATGAACACCTGGAGAGATTGCTGACACCCCATCTATCCAGGCAGCTTCAGGCACTTCAGAGCAAACAGCACAGATCCAGCTGAGAGATATCTGCTTTCCCAGCCTGGAAAGCTAGCCCTGTCCCTGCCAGTCCTGCCTCCTCCAGCCCTGTCCCTGCCAGTCCTGCCTCCTCCAGCCTTATTTCCCTACATCCTGCCTCCTCCAGTCCTGTCCCTTCTAGACCTGTCCCCTCAGTCCTTAACTTAACCCTTGAAAACTACTTCTGATGTCTATTAGGTTTTCTCATTTAAATGCATAAAATGTGATGTACAGACACACATTGTCAGATGGGCTCATTTTACTGCCTGGGCTGGAGGTGAAGGAAGGCCTGGTGAGAGATGGAGGATGAGCAGCTGGGAACCAAAGTGTCCCCTTCCCTTGCATGATGGGGTGAGGATGAGTTGGCATTACCAGCTTGTGCTCTGTTGACTACTGGGGTTTAACATCCACCCCTGGGGAAAAGGGGGCTTGGTTGAGCCTGACCCACAGCCAGCAGCAGATGACAGAGCTGAGAGCCCCTGCTGTACCAGGGACCTCATGTGAGCTGGCCCACGCAGCTCCAGGCCCACAGCACTGCCATGGGACACACACACACAGCCCTCCTGTCTTGTGTCCTTCCACTTGTGCTCATCTGGGCAAGGAGGAACTTCACCCTGTTTGTATACTAATGGATTATATATATGAATATAAGACAACATCACTGTCACAGAACTGCTGATTTTTTTCTTCCCAGCCTGGCTTTGACAGAGACTCCTCTGTTTCTATTGAACCTCTTCCCCATTAGTTTTACTACCAATTCATCCCATACTGACTTTCCATCAGCTGTGTTTTAGCTTTTGCTTTTACACAGTTCAATAGCAGAGAATTTCTTTAAGAGGTAAACAAAACCATCACTGTCTGCAATTACTTATTGCTATTTTTTTTTCCATATGTTATTCATCACTGATCCATGGGATAGTGGGTTGTTTAGTTTTAAAAATATGTGTATTGAGGTAAAGTTAAAAGGAAATCAAACAACCTACTGGAGAAGAGTCTTGAAGGCAATGAAGGTTCCCAACCAGTGATGCTTCTTTCTTTGCTAAGCAAATCTCCACCAGTGAAGCAGCTGTGGAGCACAAGTCTGAGGAAAGCCATTCCCACAGTCACCTCATAATTTGGATCTGGCAGGTCTGAGCCTTTGGTCTTCCAGCCATTTCCTTGTGTGTGTAATTAGCATTGATCCTGAAGTATAAAACAGTCCTTAAAAAGGATAATACCTGCTAAGTAAATTGCACTGTTATGCACAAGTCTGTTAAGTGTGTCTTTGAGAAAGACAAACCTCAAGGCTTCATGTAGGTTTGTACAAAGACATCACACCTCCTCAAACAGCTGGGGAGAGTATTGAGAGGGAAGCTGTTACTACAAGACAACCCATTTTAAAAGGTCCACCTTTGCTCCAAAGCCTGGTGCAGAGCATGAACATGCTCATTGCAGGCACCAAGACATGGAGACAGGGAGGATGGTTTGGGTGAGGGCTGTAAAGAGCAGCACAGACAGAAAAGGGTGGGTCAGGTGAGTTAAGAGACAACCTCGAATATTGATATGGCCAATGTTCCTTAGCAAGGAACGTGGCTCCCTGTCTCTAAGGCAGAGTCCACAGAGGTGAAGGATGCTCTTTCACATTTCCATTGAACTGCATATATTGAAGGGCCTTTCAAATCCATCTCAACTGTCACAGGGATTTTCTTTTCAGATGACCTGAGCTAATACAATGCAGCAGCCTCAGGCTGAATCCCAGCTGAGAGCAGAGTCAGGTCAGTTATGTTACTTCAGTTTGTGATTGTCCTCATAAGTCCTTCATAAAATAATACAGCTGTATCTAAGGTAGCTTGTAGGTGACAATGCATGCTGATTTGCGAGGAAGGATTTTCATGCCAAAGGGATGATACAGAAATCCTATTAGCAGGGAGGGTGTCAGAACACATCATTACTCTGTCCCTGCCATCAGTGGGCTGGGTAGAGCTCATTAGATATTGGCCCTTCATTAGAGCTTGAGGCTGTTCCCTACACACCAGCCTTTTTCTTCCTCTGTCCAAAGTGAGCAGCAGTGGCACATTCCTTGAGAGATCCCCTGCCTGATGTGACAGCTTGGGGTGGTGGCTTCCAGCTCACAGGCAGCGGAGCCCTGAGCCCTGTGGCCACACTGACAGGGAGAGCAGGATTTCTGCAACATCACAAGCATGTAGCACATTGGAAAGACAGTCAGTACCTTTGGTATAATGAATGATCTGGCCTGCTTTCTAATTAATTTTCTATTTAATAGTAACAATGATAATTACTGGACTCATATTTATTTTTATTATTAGTAGAACAAAAAGCACAATACAGAAATGTTAATTATGCTCATTTTAGATATGGTGAAAGTGAAGCAAAGATCAGCAGAATGCCTTCTTCATTGTCACACTTCAGTTTACTCTCAGGTCTGGAAATAAAATATTTTTTCCAAATCTTGGTTCGTCATGGAGATTCCAGGTTCCCTGTTGGGGTTTTCTGAGTGTTTACGACTGCTTCAATGATTTTCCCATTGCAGCACATCCAGAAACTGAAAGAAACCACTTCTGGGCCAGGGTTAACACACTTCAGTTGAAGGTCACACTGAAAATCAGCTACTTGATAAGGATTTTCTCCAGGAGAGCTGGTAGAGTGTCTCATGGCAGTGAACATGGATACTGCTCTCTGGATGATTTGCAGGCCCTCCAATGACATGTTTTCTATTCTGAAATGAATTCCAGGTCTTCTCCTTTACTCATGTATGCCCTATGCCACTACCCAAACACAAACCACCACATGTATTTTTTTCTTTCATGCTCCCTTATGCTGTGGCAGCCTTACCCCGTACTCCAACCATGCCTTTTATTTCAAGATCCACTTCGTTTTTGTAGCCTCTTCTGTCTTGCCCTGGCTCTTTTGTTTGAATTTGCTGTATATCCTTAGGTGTGTGTCCTGCAACACCCCTCCAGTTAGTGTTTATGTTCATCCTGAGGCCATGAGCAGAGGGAACCTTTATGGAACTGCTCCTCTCTTTCCACTTGTACAACCCGAGACATTGTCAAAGGTTGTGTCAGACATTGTACATTGTCTCTGTAGCACTCAACATCACTGCTCCTGACATGGGCATTGTGGGTTCTGTCGAGTTTGTGTTGATGGCAAGACCACTGGGAAACCTGTTGCCCTGGAGGGAATCAAAGATGATTAACTGTAAAGGTATATTTATATATTTTTTAAAACTGAGATTTCCTATATTTCTCAGATTTTATTAGCTGAATTGTTTCACAGAGGGAAAAAATCCCCAATTTTCATTTCAGTGAAATAATACTTCCATCCTCTGTATCAATGAGTTAGCTCCAGCTTATTTTTTTGCCAGAACCCAAATTTTTGCAAAATCTCTTTCAGACAAGGCTGTAATCCTGAAATACAAGAAGTTTAAGCAATCATTTTGTAGCTGGATATCCCTTGATTCCCCTTGTACGTCTAACCAGAAAGGAGAGGTGGAGAACAGCTGAGAGAAAGTGGAGTAATTTCTGTACTAGCTGTTAGCAGGCCAGAGATTTTTCCTATGGAAACTTGCCCATTTAAATAGAAAGCTGAGAGCACAGAGATTTTTCCTACATCTTCTACTGCGAGTGAAGTGAAATGTAGGCATTAGTGCTAAATCATTTTCAATTTTTGTAATGGCTTAACATAAATAGCATTTCCTATTCCAAGTCAGTACACTTGACAGCTGTTAAATACCACTCTTGCCAAATCAGGCCCTTGTCACTTCAGTCCTCATCCCGCTGAAACTCCCAGTTCCCAGCTGAATCAAGAATTCCATGCTGCAAGGGAGCTGTTGCGTGGCTCTCTGTGGTTCCTGTGTTTGGGCAGGCAGAGAAGCCTCTGCAGGGTGACACATCTGTGAGGAAAGCGAGGGAGGCAGGAGGGTTTGGGGCTGGCAGCACCTTTCCCATGACTGAGCATCTGACCCACCTTCGACCCCTCCAGCCTTCGGCATCATCTGCTGTCCACACAAACATGCACCGGGGAAAAATGGCTCTTGGTCCCACAGGACTGGCTTCCTGCCATGGAGACCAGGTGCCCCCCACCTCTCCCTGGCACAGGTTAACCGTGGTGACAACCAGATGAACCGACCTCCTTGTGGCAAGGGGCACAAAGGAGCAGCCTGGCTACCACCACCAGCTGTGGCTGCTGCTCCCTCCTGCTGCTACCAGGAGCACTTGGATACCAGCAGAGTTGTCTGGGCATCTCTGAGAGAGATTGCCAGGGCATCTCTGGAGAGAGGAGCCCTAAGGGCAGCTGCAGTCCACTGCTGTCCTTCAGCTTTGAGGAACAATGCAGGAGCCCACGTTATATTTAGGGGAGTGTCTGTCATCTTGCAGACGTATTCTCCTCAGAGAGGGAAGGAGTCCTATAAAGTAAACTAGAAAGATCCTTTTAGTATGTCCTGCATTTCTGGGGTTGATGCAGCCCCTTTCAGGTGTCATGGAGGAGTAGGTGACCCTGCCTCTGTGGCACCAGGCCTCCTTCCAAAACCATCCTTCCACAGGGTGAGATTACCAGCCTGGCTGGATGGAGCTATCTCCAGAAGCCCTACAAACAGCACACATGTGTGTAATTTGCCCATTTCACCAAAAGCAAAAAGAAAATGTTGCTTGTTTTCTGCACCATTTTTCCCTGGTATTCTCTCTGTTATTTTGTTCTTTTTCCTCACAGTAGTCATTTAAGCAATTTCCTGTCTCACACTGAAGTGATTTTAAGATGGCTTCCTCCTGTTTAAGTTAGAAAGAGAAGAAAAGGGGAAAGAAAATATTTCTTGCTTTGGTTTGCTGTCAGTCCTCCAATATGAACAAGAAGAAACCATGTTTGTTGGAGATAAATCCCTTCACCATCCTGGCAGGAGTGCCTTGCCTATAAAGGTACTGTCACACTGCAAATCTGAGACACAGAATTGCAAGACACTCCCATGAATTCAACTGCCAGGCCAAAAATAGCTATCTGCTGTTCTGTCACCAAAGTTGTGGTGGTTATAAGCTTTCAAAGACAATATTTTCATTATATTGATATTTTCCAATACTATATTGAAATACATGGGTAATTAAAAAAGCTGACCTTTATAAGATAAATTATATTTTCCAAAGCTATGAATGTTATTCTGAAAGATCAATAAATAAAATACTGAACCTCTGTTCATTAATACAGAACAATAACCATCAAAACCAACAGGCACCCTGCAGTACAGCTGCAGCAGGAGACACCAGCCAGGACACACTCTCCAAGGGGCTGGGGATCCACAGGAAGGGATGCTCCTGCAGTGCCTAACACCTTTTTGTTCCTCAGATGTCACCAGTGGGACCACTTGTTTTTTGCCTCTCTTCCTCTGGCTGATCAGCCTGGCCACACCTGCTTCTAAACTGGCTAAACTTCTTGGGTCCAATTTCTAGGGCCTTTTTTTTTGTTTTTTAATATCACTGCTAATGGACCTCTCTAGGAGATGGGAGGGTGGAAGAATTTACATGGATAATGTTCCAAGTACACAGGAGAGAGTAAGAACAGCTTTACTGCTCTTGCTGAGGTAGCCGAGCTCAGCCAGGGGTACAGGCACAGCCCTCACCATGACCTTGAACCAGGCATTTACTCTGCCCTCATCAGCTCCTCACCTGCTGAACGTTCAGGACGTGTTTGGGAAGTGCTCAGAAGTTGGAGTAATGAACACCACGAATGAGTGGGGGTTGAAAAAGGACATCTCACTTCCCAGTTCTGTCTCTCAGGGCATTTCCCCAGCCCTTCCTCTCTCCAGGTTGCTCTGTGAGCAGCTCACAGGGAGGTGCTCAGGGCCATGATGGCTGGGTTTAAGCTGCTTGGCCAGGAAGAGGCACAGAGAAGGTGCTGCATCCCAGTCCATGGGAGCAGCTGTCTCCATCCATACCTCCATAGCAACTAATTAGTTTTGTTTATTAGTGCTGCATTCCCCTAGCTGGGCATGCTGCAGACTGCAGCTGCTTTGGCTCTTCCTACAGCCCCAGGAAAAGCCCTGGAAGCAAATTGCCTTGCAGCGTGCCCTGAGGGTCAGCTAATCCTGCCCCTGCAGGACCAGAGCAGATGGCTGAGCTTCAGACAAGGAAGCCTCATGCAAAAAATCATCTGTTCAAGGAAATGATTAAGCGTTTTCATCTTCTCTGAAGTGAGATACTTCTTGCTGTCTGGTAAGACCAGTCTTGCTGGGGATGCTGAAGTTGTAGAAGCTGAGAGTGATGCAGCACAGTCCTCTCCAGTGCAGCCTGAGTGGGAGCTGATGGTGTGAGCCTTTCGGGCGCCCTCCTGAGCCCCTCCCTGCCGGCAGCACAGACTCCCCAGCATGGCCAGCAGCTCAGGGGTGGCCTTGCCTTCACACCAGGAGGCTGGGAGCCCAGCAGGCACCACTCAACACAGACACCCAGCAGTGTGAGAAACACTCCATGCCACCAGCGCTCCATGAACACACCACCCTGCTCCAAGAATGAACAGCACATGAACAACATCTGCTTACACACATCTACTGCTACCTCTTCCTACAGTGACCACAGCTGAGCCTGCAGAAGAAAATGCTCAGGAGAAGTTAAAGAGCAATTTGGTTTTGTCTGACTGAAATGGGATGAAAGAGGATCCAGCACACATGCTCCTGCTGAGAGGATGGGACTTTGGCTTTTTCTGAGGCAGGACTGACTTTCAGGAGACACCTCCACAGGGCCCTTGGGTGAGTGTAACCTCGCTGTCCCTGCTGGGTAACTTGTGCTTCCTCTCACACCTGTGCTGTGCCCGCTGCCCTCACCGGGGGGCTCCTGCCGAGTGTTCTCCCCGCACACCTCCACTCCTGGCACAGCCTCTCCCTGGCCCAGCCTGTGCCTGCCCCTCCCTGCACAGCCAGTCCTGCTGCAGCCTGCTGCTCCAGCCTGCTGCTGACCTGTGATTGAGATATGGTGTTAGCTGTAGTTCACAGAAGTGCACCTGCCCTGTGGTTTAGAGAGCTTCCTAACAGGAAACAAAGCTCTCACAAGTGAGAGAGCACCTCACAAGCAATGGCAAACTGAGGGGGGAGCTGAAAATATCATCCAGCAGCTCTTTAATTTGCCTCCTGGATTTTGATCCCCTTAGTTTCATATGTTTGAGCTTTTCTCCTCAAACAAGAGAGCTACTAATAATTTCCTTAAATAAACTTTCACATAAGGCATGTTCACATAATCAGATTATTCCAGGAGTATTAGAGGAAAGCCAGAGCCTGTTACATGAGGTGCAGACACAGAAACCCCCGAGTGTCGGGGTGCTGTCACTTTGGTAGATGGGAGGCACATTTTTGCAGGGGGAGGATTATTCTTCATTTTTAAGATTCACATTTTGACCCTGTTAGCCTCCTGAACATTTAGCTGCCCCTCCCGAATTTTATCAGAGCCTCAAGGGACCAGTGGTGGGAGAGCAGTGAAGGAGGAGGACAACACACCATGACAGCACAAGAGCAGCAGATGGAGAAGAGAAGCCATGAAAAGAGCAGGGTCACTGAAGGGACAATGCTTGGATCCTGGCTGTGGCAGGGATTCTCTGTAGTTTGATGCTAAATTCTATGAACCTGGATTTGCCAGTGATTTTGAGTAGGTATTGGTAAGACCACCCATACCAGCCATATCACCCTCATCATTCAGCTGTGGACTTCTGAGGTAGCAGAGTCAGAGGAATCAGGCACAGGTCAAGAGTTGCCCTTTGAGTCATCAATCTGACAATGAAATACAGTGTGTCTTAAAGACAGCAATTTGAAACCTCCCAGGTTTCTGTTCCTTTACCTGTAAAATGGAGCAAACAAAGCATTTCAGTTAAAAAGCCTGAAACTCAAGTTTGGGTGACATATTGTAAAGCAATGCTATGGTTGCTCTCATATCTGTGGAGGCTTAGGAAATGAAACTAAAAAGGAGCTCTGATCTTTGGTTTCCTAAGTTCAGAAATTATTTTATCTTCAGATTGATGCAGGCAACACTGTTTCTTTTCCTTAAGATGCATGAAGGGGCAGTAAAATGTAAATTGGGACTGCGAGGATCTAATTCATGCAATTTCTTCTCTGTCATTTTGCTCATCAGTTGAGTGTAAACAGGAGGAGAAGGAGCAGGTTTGCTTTCAAACAGCTTGGTTTCCATGGGACTTGGAGTTATCAATGAGTTCACATCACCACCACAAGAGCTGTTGTGGACTGGCTATGGTCACATTTATGGCACTGCCTGGGTTGGCAGAGTTTTTCTGTCTTAATATTCCAAACCTGGTTCTGGCTCATAGTGGAGGCTCCTCTTGGATTAATTTGCTTGTGAAAGCTAGGCCAGCCTGCAGTGTGTAAAGTGTGTCAGTGGTGGGGCCTAGATCTGGCTGGACATTTTCCAGCTGAATGTTTTCGTCCATTTGAAGATAGCAGTTGGCCAAAATGGGAATGTTTTTCAGGAATATGTTGATTTAGAGAGATTGCAGCAGCCAGGGGAGATAAAACCATGAATCTAACATGTCATGGGGGTTCTTGCTACAAAGCTCCTCTGCACCAAAGGGTGCTAGAACTCCACAGCAGCCCACATACCTGCAGGGCTGAAAACAGCGTCTGGTTTTGCCTAAGGGTACCCTCCCCACTTTCCTCCAAGTAACCTTCCTAGGGAAGCTAGACTTCTGCAGGCAAACCAGGCAGGCATCTCTGCTTCCACACAACAGAGATTTCCTAAGTTTTTTCAAATCTTACAAATTTTCTCATAGTGGAAGTTTGCTTTTCTGGTTTGCCTGAAATACGGATCTGTTAAAAATCCCCATTTATAGGTCATTCTGCAATACCAGCACACACAGATACATGGGAATCATCAATGGTTAACTGCTTTTCTTCTGAGAATTCATAACAAATTCAACCATATCTCCTTCAAAGGAAGACAAACAAAATGGAAAAGAAAAAATATAATGAGACCAAGGAGACAAATCAGAACAATAATGGAAGATGTTGTGTGGGCCTGAGTTTTGGCAGCACATTACCTTGCCTTCCTCTCCTTGGACATCTTTGGGCTAGGGCTCGCTCACATCTGGGCAGGGGAGACACCAAGCAGCAGTGGGGAGCAGCAGCCTGGCTTTGAGCCCAGGGAGCCAATGGTGGTCTGAGAAGAAAGTGCCTGCAGTATCTCACTCATCTCCTCTTGTGGCTGAGGACAGGGTGTAATGGTTTCCTTCTCCCCATCTGCAAACAGGGATCAGGATGCTGGCTCAGGCTGCTGCTGACCCTGCTGTGACAACGTCACATCTTCTGGAGCCTGGCCTAATTCATCTCATTTGAGCTGCCAAGTAGTTCTCAGAGGGTAAGAGCTTCAAACTGCTCCTGTCTTAAATTGATTTGAAGAGATTTGCTCAGAGCAAAAGACTTTGTATCCAGGCTACTCCCTGAATATAGCCCACAAGAGCCTGACAGGGCTTTTTTGTAGAGAACTGAAATGCACTGCAAAGGGGATGGTAAGGAATGAAATCCACATGGATTGTTACTTACAGTTTAAAAACCCAGCTTCAAAGTCAGGAGCATCTGTACAAAGGGGTAACACACAAAACGAAGAAATTTGCACCTTGGTTTTGCTCAGGTAAATGTTCACACTTCTGTGTTCACAGACACTTCAATGTGATGGGAAATGTCACTTCATCACTGTCCTTGTGCAGGGGTCCTCCCTGACCATGTCTGGAATAGTGATTTGGCACCAAAAACTGGGATTGCAGTGGCAGCGAGGGGGCAGGCACAGGAGAGCGGCTCCGTGCAGTGTGCAGACATGGAACATGGACACAGCTGTCAATCTGTTTTGGGATGCTTTCTTCATACTGAATGGACCAGGATGAAGTATGAGTGCCCAGATTAAGACTCATGGCATTCTGTGAGCTTTCTGTGACTTGCTGTGGGCAGGTGAAGGCAGAGCAGAGCACGACACAAGGCTGACCCTGGTTCCATCAGCCGTGTGATGAGCTCCCTGGCAGGCAGTGTCTCGGCATCCACAGCACAGCCCCCTCAGCAGGGGCTGGCCCATAAAGTACCAAATGCCCTGGCTTTAGAAGAAGCTACTGGTACTTACAACTTTCTACAATGCACTCAAGGTTTCAAAAATACCTGTCAGGCCTGCAAGTTGTGTCTCTGCAGGATGGAGCTGGGAACTCATCTGCCAGCCACTGCTTTATTCTCCTTAAATTTGCTTGCTTGTAATTTTTGTTCACAATGGTTACTATGAGCATTTTGGTTTTAGTGCACATCTGAGTCTGATTATCAGAACTTTGCCAAAAAAGGTCTTTGATTTATTTTTCTCCTTTGCCTCCTTTGAACACTTGTGCACTGCCAGTCAGTGCACATCCACGGTGTGAGGCTTGACTTTCTAGAATGAAAACAGGAAGGAAAGAGTTTTGATCTGCTAAGGGTATAATTTGAGTACAATGACCTTTGCACCTTAGGTTGTGAGTAAATTTCATCAAAGGAGCAGTTCTAGCACCTGAGAAATCCTAGGCTAAACATGAGATTTAGAAAAAAAAATAAAAAATAATTGCTCTGGCCATAAAAATGAGGAAAGTTCACTTTGCTCTGACCTTAAGTGCAGTTTCTCTCTCCTTCCTGGGAAATCCTGGTGTTTTGCCGCTTCTGATGCTTACCTAGAGAAAGCATGCTCATCCTTATTCATCTTCATTATTAAAAACCCAAAGAAGATTTACACTGCCTTTTGCAAAAAATGTGCCTTCTAATCCTCCAAGTGTACACAGCAGAAACAGATCCCAAACACTCAGGATCTTACAAGAGAAAACTGATTAAAGTGCACCAAAGAGGAATCTAATATGATGTTTTATTTCCCTTTCCGGTGTCCTTCCTCTGTGCAGTTTAGTTTTTTAAGTTCAATTCCTGTTGCCAACAGTGTGTATTTATGTGTAACAGGGACAGGCAGATGTGTGCCAGAGGTTTGTGCCCTGCCATGGAAGACAGGTTAGGACACAGTACATGAGGGAGGTCTCACCACCTGCCTTCGTGGTTGGAACAGAAAAGCCAGACAAAGAGCTGCAAGGAAAGATGGTTTATTTCAGTATACAGATGGGAATGGAGACAGAGAGGTGTGGGGATAAAATTTCCTAAGAACTTGGGGCTGCCAGGTGCAGGCAGGTTTTCAGAAGAGCTGAGCTTCCATTAGTAAGTAAAATAATGGGCTAATTTATCCAAGAAACTCTGGACAAGGGGAAATGAGATCTTTTGGGGATCTTGCCTCATATAGTTACTATAATGACTTGGCTTTAGTGCTGAGTGTATGAAAATCCATCAAAGGTGATTTGCCAAAAGCGATGCAGGGAGCCTGTGATATATTTGGGGATCAAATCCTCATGTCTGAAACAAAGTACATTATTCAGGCCTCTTACTTGTTTGGGAAGGACAAGATTCAACTTTGGCTTAGTTGTCTTGCTTTAGAACAACAAGAAACAAAAGGAGCTCAAAGCAGATTGTGCAGATCTCTTTGATGTTTCCCAGGATGAGCTCTGTGACCAGGTCAGATGGGGCTCTGAGCAGCCTGGCTAGTGATGGGTGTCACTGCCCAAGGGGTTTGGGACTGGATGAATTTTTGGCTTCCAGCCCACGTCAATCTGTGGTTCTCTCTAAGAGGAGATGTTGTCAGGGCTGATATGGCTGTAACAAGGTAGAGAGAGCCCCAAATCACCCTACCCACCCTGGACAGTGCAAAGGGCTTTGGGGCTCTTTGGGGTACGGTTTTAGAATTTCCATGCACATTTCATAATTTTGGAGCAAATTCCTTGGGGCTGCTAGGAGAGATGAAGACTTGGAGAATGCCTGTGAGCCAGTTGGTGAAGCATCTTACCCCAGGTCTTGTAATATCATGTAACTTTTCTTGTGGAAAAAAAATGCTAGGTTTGAGCACTGCTCTGCAGAGAGTATGAGGGGAAAGCACTGGGGTGGTGCCACACTTTCTGCCTTTTTATTCAGAACTATCTCTGGCTCAGCATTTCCTTCAGACAGGCTTTCACACTAGCCACTTGGCTAGTTGTAACAGAAATAATTTCAGGTAAGCAGCTGAAGGCACTGTGCATAAACAGAGAATTTCTTAAAGATGCAGACTGCAGTTCTGGATACACCAAAAAGAGATCTTTGTCTCCTCCCTTTCACATGAACACACCCTGCCTTGCTGAAATCTTCAAGAGCTGTCACATGAAGGAGCCACAATGGCCAAGGAGCCACTGAAGCCATGGGACAGGACTCCAATTTCTGTCAGACCCACTCTTGTTTTCATTCACAGCAATTACTCCTTTTCCCAGTGGAGCAGCCATCAGACCAGACCCACTCCTTTCCAGGTGGCTGTTTTTGCAATTTGCTTTCATGGTATAGAGTGAAAAACCAAAATGACCACCAGACATTTGTTGTGTTATGGCACCTTCCAATTAACATGGCTCATTTTGCAGTCCATGGTACTGGGGTCTGGCAGAGGTCCCTGGGCTCCTGCAGTCAGGGGTGTGAGAGAAGCAAGAAAACCACTGTTATTACCTTACAAGAGCCATCACACCTTTCTCTGAATACCAGTATTTTCTTAAGTTTAGGAGAGAGCTCTGCTGTTTTCTTCATTAGCCTCTATTTTCAGGACCTCTGAAACCCTATGGTCCTTTCCTCTCATGCTACGTTTTCTCCACAGTGTGCCCTGACACTCCCATCTGAACAAGGACCTCTGTTACTTGCTTGTCTCTCATTGAATGCACCAGCTAAACCAGGGATTTCATCCTGATGTCTTACAGCTGGACCCCAGTGTGGAGCTGTAGGGACAGCTGTCCCACCATGGTCTGCACCACAGGCTTCAGGAGAATCACTTCCAGCACCTACAGCACCTCCTTTTCCACCTTCACTGCCCTTGGTGTCTGCAGAGTTGTTCCTCTCACATATTCTCTCACTCCTCTCTCCTCTGTTTCTCCCCTTTTCAAATAATGCTATCCCAGAGGTGCTACCTGCTGTCACTGATGGGTCCATGTCCAGTTGCAGGTCTGTCTTGGAGTCATTTAATCCTTTGCTCCTTTGCAGAGTCCTGCAGTTCCCTGTGACCCAGCACTGCAGGGTGAGCAGAGCCTCACCATTACAGGTAGTTTATGATATACTTTAGGGTTTGTCCAGTACTCACATGCTAACACTCAGCACAACTTCACACATTTCTACCTTGTGAAATGAAGTTGATTGTTGAAGCAGGGCTAAGGTGTGAAACTTAAATCTTCCTCCACTAGTATTCATTCCAGAAGGAGGTTGATTTGATCATGCCAGAGCCATGGCAAAGCCTGCAGGGCCTGGCTGTGGGGCCAAGGCCACATCAGCTTTGTCCCTGCCCTTCCTCAGCACACCTGGACCTCCTGGGCCAGGCTGGGGGTACCCCCACTCCACGAACCCTGGACCTGCCACCTCCCCGAGGGTGCCTGGGGCTGTGTGCCATGAGCTGTCTCCCACACAGGCCTGAAAGAGGGTCAGAGTCCCAGTGCCATTAACTGGGAGATCCTTCTTGATGGGTTGGGAGCAACTTCCTCGTGGTAGGGGTAAGACCTGCTGGGTTTGGAAAGGGGGAGCAATGCACATATAGGGTCAGTGGCTGCCAGAGCCCTCCAGTGCCAGTCAACAGGGCCTGGAACCCACCCTTTTTCCCTTGGGCTTGTGATAAAGGTGCACATTCTTCATTTAAGGGTAAGGTCTTTGGTGGATTTGCCTGGATTAACCCATAACTGTAAATTTGTTCGATTTTAGCTTGTCACGTCATTTGGTGTTTTATGTTCACTGATGGTCATGATTGGTGTAATTTTAGAAACAGAACAGAACAGAAGCAAGCACTGCAATCTAAAAAGAAAATAATTCTGATGTATGAACTTAAATTCACTTTTTTCCCCTGTTTTTTCTTTTTTTAAAGTTTTGACAGTTATCACAGTTTTGTGTCTTACTGTGCTTGATATGGTGTGGGGCTGGTTCAGGGCCTCAGTTCATGGATTACTTTGACAAGAAAGAAGAAAACATTTGCTTTCTTTTCCAACAGAAGTACCAGATGTCAAAACTGTGGAGCAGAAGTGTGAAAATGTGGTTTGTTACCATTCCCAATGGGCTCCTTTCCCCAAAAAGCTTATGTTTTCTAGATCAAACACAAAGTTTTGTGTGAATCCTAGTGGAAGATCTTTTAATGGTGTGGATTGGCAAAATCACTTCTAGAAGCAGTTCCTCAATTCAAAAGAAATAGAAACTTTTTACTTCCAGTTTTCAGTTCACTATATAGAAGGGGAGAAAAGATGCAAAATAGATGAGCAATGACTGAAGTTCTTTAACATGTAATATCCCATCAACAATGTCCATTATGAATTCTTCATCCCATTATCTCAGGAGTGGCCAGTGTAGGAGTTCTTGATGCTGCAAAATTGCACTTCATTGTACAGTTCATTGTGATTCACATTTCCTTCCGTTTGTTGCTCAGTTCATACAAATGCTGACTGAAGTGCAAAACTGAATCCCTAAATATGTCTAGCTCGGGCTGTGTTTTATTCTGCAGGCTTTAATGGGGGGCAGGTGAGCACTGCAGCTTCCAGCCCTCAGCCACTGGGATTGCAGTGCAGAAATACCCAGCATTGCATGATGCTGCTGGAAGGGAACGCTCCTCTCACAGGCCAGGAATGACTTGTTGCTATTTACGCCTGGGAAACTGCCATTCCAGCTTGGAATCATAATGAAGAGAGGAAGGGAACTGTGGAGCTGCCTTTGTTTTGGAGGCAGTGTGTTTGTGGTCTGAACTGCAGCAGGACACACCAGGCAGGGAGCAGGTCTGAGCTGCCTCAAGGCACAGGGGAAAATAAAATCTTCATCAATAAGCAGGTGTTAGACTTCCAAATGCTGAATGCTGTGTCAGAGTCTAACTCTGACAAAGGTTTCAGACTGAAATATTGGGGGTTTTTTTTGCAAAATAATGTGAACTTGAAGGAACTGGTGGTGAATTTGAGTTCAGCTCATTAACTTGTCTAGGACAACAAAGGCAACAAACACTAAACCCATCCCTCTGTTAGTGCTTTTGTTCACATCCCAAAGAAACAGAGTTATGTGGAATGCTGAAATGTCTTGCCTTGACATTTCAGAAATGAAACTCTAAATTTCCTCTATGTTTGTTTTTAAAGTGCTGTTTTTTTGTAAATTGAACACAGGCTGACCTCACAGATAAGCTAGAAAAACCAAACCATCCATTAGGATCAAAAGCTTTCACTTAATTCAAAATTATTTTTGCTTTCTCTCCTCCCAGTTTTGTGGTTTTAGTTTCTCTAGAAAAATGGACTCTTTTCAGGTCAACCTGCAGAGCAAAGTCTGCTGGCCTCTCTTCCTCCTGCTGTTTCCTATTGAACCAGCTAAATGAAAATGAAAAATATACCCATCTGCAGCACAGAAACATTCTTTGTACACACAGAATCCCCCTTCCAGGTGCAACAGGAACCACAAGAGAAGTCCTCTCTGGCAGACTGCAGTGTTGTGCCACAGTGGTCTGGTCCCTGACGTACCAGTATCTGCAAACTGAGAGACCTGGGCTCTTCCTGCTGGATCTTGCTCCCTGTCCCTGCCCCGTGAGCATTTCTCATGACTGCTTCCCTTGTGGGGTCCCATGCAAGGGTGAGGTAGAGCCTGTAGCTGGATAACATCAGTGGAATTGATGTTATGACAATTACAGCCAAGGAAAGCCAGCTTGGGTGGAGTGAGCTGCTCGAGTGGCGGAAGGAGAAGTTGGTTCATGATCCAGAGGTGAGCTGATGGGAGGTTTGGGGTCATTTTGTGTCTGGCTCAGGTGCACATCTCTCCCTGTGGCACAGATGCCTGGGATCTGTCCTGGTTTCAGCTGGGATAGAGTTAGTTTTCCTCCTAACAGATGGTACAGTGCTGTGTTTTGGATTTAGTATGAGAATACTATTGATAACAGACTGATATTAGAGTAGTTGCTGAGCAGTGCTTGCACTAAGTCAAGGACTTTTCAGTTTCACGTGCATGGGGGAACCATGGCTGGGACAGCTGACCTGCACTGGCCAGAGGGATGTTCCATACCATGTTCCAATCATGCTCAGTGTATAAACTGCAGAGAGTTGGCTGGCAGGGGTCAATTACCCACAGGTGGTGAGCAACTGTATTGGGCATTTTTCCTATTATTACTATTATTTAAAAGAAAAATTTATTTTAGTTATTAGACTGGCCTTACTTTAACTCACACATTTTGCCCTTTTCTGACTCTTCTACCCATCCCACTGGGGAGGCTGTGGGGAGAGAGTGAGCAGCTGCTTAGTACTTAGCTGTTGGTTGGGGCTAAACCACAACAGGTTACCAATTTGCCCCACAAAACCCCAAGCTCAGGGGAGCCAGGGTGAGCCATGCATCACTGGAAGCTCAGAGAGCTCAATCTAAGCTCCAAGAAGCAGGCTGGAATCTCTGCAGATACCTCAGTCCACTTGGGGAACCTGCAGGCTGAAGTGGGGACAGGCTCTGAACCTCTGCTGGTTGTTAAAGGCACAGATCTGCACAGGGAGAGCTCTCAGCTGTGTCTGGGTGACACAACAAGCTGAGTCCCCATGATTCCAGCCAGCACCCAGGAGCTGGGCTGCTGAGGGACAGGAGCCAGCCAGGCTGCTGCTGGATGCTCTGCTGCCTCCCTCCTGCACAGCTCGGGCCCCAATCCTCCCGATCCTCCAGGCCAGGCTGGGAGGTCTGCCCGCGTTTTTCAGAAAGGATGATTACATCTGCAAAGCACCCGGCAGCGCTTTGGGATGAAGAGCGTTATGTAAGTGTAAGATAATGTTATTTATAGAGCCAGGTTTTATCCAAAATGGAATTAAACTTGTGTTCCTGAAGTCTCTGCTGTCAAAGACAAATTGGAATTTGTCCACTAGCCTCTAGTGCTTTGCATTCAAATTGTTTTTCTCAGTTCATCCCAAAGTTTAAGAATGTGATTTATTTACAAATTATGCATCTCAGAAAGTGAGAAAATCTCTTTTCCATCAGCTCTGAGGTGACCAGGTAATTCTGGGCAGTGGCCATGGAAGTCTGGGCCATAATTGAGCTTTGCAATCACATCAGCTGTGACACTGAAGTACCACAAACCAGGAAAGGAAGGCAGAGTTTGAGCTGGGTTAAACAAAACCACAAATAATTGTTCTAGGCACAATATTTTGCCTGCATTTAACGCTCTCTGTAGCAATCCATGAGCTGCAGGAGGGTATCCAGCTTACATCTCTGTTGGAGGTGGCACTAGTTCAGTGGGTTAATGTTTATGTTCCTGCAGAACTACAGACCCCGTGACCTTTTAAAATCATGCATTATTAACTTAGAGAGCTTTACTTGCTCTTTTGAAATATTAGATTCAAATCCCTCATATCTGTACTTTTTACAAGCCATGAAAATGCAAATTTCTGGGATGCCTGCTGAAATCCATGCTAACAGGTGTTAGGAATATTGTTTTATGAGGTTCAGCACCTTGCATAGGTTAGTTTGTGGAGTTATCTGCTGCCCCTCACTTGTCATAGTATCTAGCATGAAATTCCACACATGCCTTTTATTTAGGAAAGAACACAAAAGTATGTTATCTTATTCCTCTGGAATTTTCCACAGTTATTTAGCATGTTAGCTTAAGCATAATTGGTTAGTGGGCTCTTGAAATCTATATCTTAGCTGTACTTATTTACATCAGGCTAAAAGTAGTTCATTTCAGTTGAGGTAAATGTGAAGCATTAGATTGCAAACGTACCTAATCCATCTCTCCTCCCCCATGACTAGAAATCCTGTGGTTAAAATAACACAGCCTCTATTCAGAGCACAAACTTAGAGCTGTGAGCAGGAGCAGGCTTGGGATTTAAACAACTCTCAGCAGATGAGTCTGTTCAAGGGTCTTTCTCGGGTTTGTTTTTCATCCTACTTTTGATCCATGAGAGGAAGCCAGGCTCTCTCCACTGGGCAAGCAAGGTAAAGATTTTCTGCATTCTGTATACGGTTGCATGTGCTTGTAAAGGAGCTTATAAACATGATTGCAGAAAGGCTGCTGCAAAGGCAATTGTAAAAATGTTTCTGTTATAGAGCAAGAAGTGTTTGGCAAATGGCTTCACAATCCTGAAATGTTAGTCTGGTCTTCTGGCTATTTCCAGACGACAGTGAAATGATGAAATGATAAATCTTGCACAGAGAAGCAAGGAGCAGTGATTCTCCATCACACATCAGAGAAGCTGAGCATGTAGGAAATAGCAAACCCGGGTACTACTGCGATCTAGCCGGACTAAAGCAGAACTGGCATTTTGCTGACTGCCAGGTATAGTCCCTGCTGGGTTTGTCCAGCTGCTGTAATCCCGTTTGGGAGGCTGAGGCTGTGCTGGAGGATGGCACTGAGTCTGTTTACAGCGTACATGCTAATGCTGCTCCAGCGTGACTCTTACAGTACCGGCGGAACCGTGCTTTCAGGAATGTTGGGATGCGCCGTGCCAGATAATTTACTGCCTGTATTTGCTCTTATTGCTTTCCAAGTCACAGGGGACGTAGAAAAGCATCATCTTTCCTTGAATCCTTATTTTATTTGAAATCCAGGAAACAAGCGTGATGTCCGTGCTAATGCCCGTGGAGCTGTGCTCCCGGTGCCAGAGCGTGTTAACTCTCCCAGCCCTGTGCAGTTTTTCACAGGGGATCCTCACGTCAGTCCTCCTGCTCCGCGATGTTCAAACGCTGAGGGTGGCACTGCTAGGGAATGTGGAAACACTGTTACCTTATAGCTAAAATGAAAAAATGCTGCCCCTCCCTGCCCCAAGGCATGGGACAGTGTGATGGCGTTGTGGGGGCATTACACTGTCCTTCCATCAGGGTCTCACGGACAAATGCAGCTCCAGGTGCTGCGACCTTTCCAGTGCTGGAGAAAGCCTTGTCTTTCACATTTTCCCCTTCCTCTGCTTTCCACCCCTTTTTCCCTTCCCCGAGCAAGACAGGCTGGTTTCACATCATCCTGTGTGCAGTCACTGTCCCCCCGGTGCCCACAGCCGTGTCACTCCCCAGGACAGCACGCTGTCCCCCCCTGCTCGGCCAGAGGAAAGAGGAGCACCCTGCACGCCAGCTCCTCCCAGAGCTGCCACGCTGAGGGGAAGATTTCTGACTGGAAAAGGTGCCCTCGTCCCCTGGGCCAACAGTGCTGCTCTGTCCTGGGGGAGAAGTGCAGCTTTATCACCCGGGTGCCCGGCACGGGGAGGGACGGGCAGGGCTATGAGGAACACAAACACATCGCTTCTCCTGATTCTCTCAGCACACCGCGGCAGAGAGGCAGCTCAGAGGAGAGAGAACATGTGCAAAACAAAGAAATGCGGTCAGGCAGGAACTATAAAATTCCAATATAGAAAGTGGAGCTGATGTCATTTTAACGTCCTAAGCAGTGCCAAGAATTCTAAGCTCTGTATCAAGATTCAGTGCAAAACCCCCACAAACTCACAACTTGTTCTTGTGGAAAAATTAACTTTTATGGAAAATATGCATGGGAACATGCCAGAGGAGTGTGTTGTTTTATTTCTTTTATTAATTTTGAATACATTAGTTCAGAGAGCAATCCCATTTTAGCATCAGCTGCCTCTATCCAAGAAGCCGAAGCTCACATACACAGCTCTCAAATACTGGAGGCGAGGGAGCTGTGTTTTTCTGTATGATCAGTTGTTAGATGGAAAGAGCTGCTTGAGTAGGAAGGGGTGTGGGAAGGCTCAGTGGGATGACTGACTTGAAGCTTTTTTCCTGGTGACATATCTGAATCGTGATCAGATGCACCTGAATGGAGCAGCATCATCAGCTATTATAATTCTGAGTGCGTCAGAGGTGGGATCGCGTGCAGCTCCTGTGAGAAAGGTTACTCATCTTTGTCCTGCTACAGGACCGCCTTCGCTGCTGCTTGTAACTTTGTCAGACTTGAAAAGTTTAGTCTGAGCTCTTCCAACTTGATTGTCTGCCTTGAGCTAAGTTTTTTTCTGGAAAATTTCAGCCCAAACTGTCCAGCCGGTTTTGTCTGGTCCAAGAATGAGCATAGGGAAAAAGGAATTGTTGTCCAACTGGAAAAAAAAGAAAGGAAGAAACAGGAGGGGGGAACCTGGTGATCCTTTCTTTGGATGGTGTTTATCCCTCTGTGCTCTGGAGTTGAGATCTGAAATTTGGCAGCTTTCTGTTAGGAATGTAATTTTTTTTTTTTTAAACTTCGTAAATCTCCTCCAATTTGGCTTAGTGATAGCCTTTGAAGGGAGAAAAGAGCAACTTCTTAGGGATGTGCTAAGGCTCAGCAGTCAAAATCTGCTGAGATTCCTTCCCACATGAGTGAGCTCAGCCCAGGATCCCAGCAGCTCCCAGTGCTGACCCCAGAGCTCCTGTACAAACAGTCAGTGCTGCCAAGCTCCTGCAGATCCTTGTTCTTCCCCACAGCACGACAGGAACCCGGCTCCTCTCTCTGCAATCCAAGAGTCATCCCAGCTCAAGGAGCAAAGTGAAGATGGGCTCTTCATGTCATGCTGCTCAGGGCAGAGTTGATGGTCAGTGGAAAGGCAGGCAAGAAATACTTCAATTCTTTCCTGCCACAACTTGGTGGCAGACAGGGACCTGGACAGTGCTGGGCTAAGCAAGGATCTGGTACTCGGACGCTAAAGCTGAAGGGTTGCATGGGAATGGGATAAGAAGTACATGGTACAAATGAAGAGTCAGGGGGCTTAGGAGTAGGTCAGGAAGGTGTGTGTCAAGGTGTGAGCCATAGGGAGAGTCCGGGCACACCAGAGCTTGATATGAAACCTCAGCTTCCCCATCCTTGGTCCCTTTTGACAATGAGTGCAACCTCAGAACTGGCTTCAGTACCACTCTCCCTGAAGCCTTCTGTGCCAGGTGCTGCTGAGGCTCTCCCTAGTCTGCAGCCAGTGGCTGTGGGGTGCTCCACTGTCTGCATGTGCCATAAGACCCTGCTCCTGATGCCTGCTGCTGGGATGGGAGCTGCTGGGAGCTCTGCCTGGAGCATGTCCAGAGTGCCTGATGATGAACACTCCTGCACAGCCCCATATCTGTTGGTGACCCCACAGGGACAGCTGGGATGAGTGACCAAGGTCCTGATTAACTGGTGCCTGGTGCAGTGAAGCTGTCTCTTATGTGCCTGTCTCTGTTTCCATTTTATTCAAATGGCTAAAGAACCACCAGCCTTGAAAGAGGTACTACATCTCAGGGACACTTGTGAAGATCCCAGGTACTACTAAATGTGTAATTATTGTTTTGGGAAAATCAGCCATTTTTATTGAGGAGAACTTGGGAAGAAAATAAAGCATAGGACTACACTGAGCTCTGAGGGAAAAAACAAAATTCTATATAATATCTCCAGTGAAAAAAGTCCATCCAGTACCATGGGATAAAGCTGAGACCTCTGGCAAAATATTGTGTGTTCATCTAATTAACAATTGTACCATAACACATAGCACAAAGGAGGCCTAATTCTGGCATCTCTTGCCTCATGGATTTTTCATTCATAACAGTATTCTTATAGCCTATTTTTGTATGCAATGCATACGTAAGGTTGGAGACAGATGGCAAAATCTCAGTGTTGATTGTGACATGATTTCCACATCCAAAGGTAGGGAGCAGCAGTCTGCTTGTTCTTCCCTGCTGGAGAGGCAGGGAAAGGTGGTTTCCTTCACTTCTTGTACGACTATGGACTATGGAGCAACCTGCACAGCTCCTCCTTCCACAGAGACAGGCAATGAAGTTTCATCATCTTCATCAGCTCCTGAGAGCCCCATGTGCACATCAGGACTCAGCTGTGTGAGACTGTAGAAACAAAGAACAGGAGGACAGGAGCTGTGAGAACAGCATGAGAAGATCAGAGCTGCCTACAGACAGCTACAGAGAGAGGAAGGTGCACTAAGAAGCTGTGAGACAGTGTTGGCCAGTGCTGCAAGCAGTGCTTGCTGCACACTAACAGCCTTGCCTTGGCCAAGGATGTCACAACCAGGAGTTTTAAGCAAGGATTTGCAGGAGAACTGAAACAGAAAAGGAAAAGGAGTGGTGGTTACTTATGGGCTTCTGCTCCAAGGGTCAAGGTAGAAAATGGACTTCCCTAAAGGCTGATGCTGAAGGAGTATGGATGAGTGGAGTAGAGGCTGACAGTTGAAGGACCAGAGATACTTAATGGGGATGTCCTTGTGGAAGTTGTCACAAAATAAATAAATCCAAGAGGATGTTACTCTTACAGCTTTGATGAGATGATTACAAGTAGGGAGCAGCACCACGAATGAAGCAGTCAGGTCTGTGCATAAGGTTTCTTGCACAGTTCTAAAAGAACTGCTGCCTTCTCATCTGCCACCCCAGCTGGTCCAGCCAGCTCCTTGCACTGCACACAGCCCAGGGCAAGAGTCAGGTCATCTCATGAGTGCTAACCCAAAAACTTCACTGCTTTATGAATCGTTTGACCTACTTGAGGCTCAGACTCCACTCAGAGAACCCCATGCTCTTCCTACACTTTTGGCAGAATTAAAACAGTATGTACAACATGGCTAGTTCAACAATCACAACACTGTGCCTTGGGACTTTGCCTCTGCTGGAAACTAAAGTACATGCAATTAATTCTGTGGTTCCTCAATGAACAAAATGGGGCTTTTGTGTAATACTATTACTCATTTGTTTCCAATTAGTCATGAATCATGAATTGTTTTGTCTCAGAGATTAATGCTATTTTTCCCCCAAATTATCAGTTTTAACTTACTTTGCATACCCCAATGTTTCCTCAGATTGTGTGGGCCAAGTCTTTTGTCCTGATCCATGCCATAATCTTGGGTTTCTGAATGTAATTGCAGAGTAAATTTGAGATCTTCAGATCCTGTGGCTTGAGAGAATCAAACTGATCCAAGACCTGAGAGAAGGTTGCTGCTTTCCCGCAGTTGCACTTCAAATATAAATATGTCTTCATGTTATTCTGCTGTCCAGTGATGTGTGTTAGGGTGAAACATCAAGAAACTTGCTTATGCACAGATTTTGTCTCCTATCAAGCTATAGCCCTCTCTGGGTACTCTTGTAGTGATCATCTTGGTAATCCAGGGTTCTCCCATGTAAATCAAGTCCTGTTTAATACAGGGGATCTGCCATGTCTTCAAATGCATCCATGAAATGTGTGTCACTTGGACTGCATGACCTTTACAGAATCCTCTGATTTCAGGCACACTTTGGAAGAGTGACTTGTTATGTGCTCTATTTTCTTGCAACTCAGATGCAGAAGCGGAGTGAATACACAGTCACATCAGGAAAGAAATACTCATTTCTGATAAGGCAAAAAGGCCCTACCTTTTTCAAAGGAGGCTAGCACAGGGTGAGGAAGATGAGCATTTCAGCCTTTTGCGCCGGTGAATATGGGAAACCCCTACCCAGACATAAATTCACGTTTCCCACAGTAAGACAGATGTGATTCCCCCACATCCTTTTTGTGTCAATTCATTTATTAGATCCTTGTGAATCCCATAATCCAAGTCTATGCATGGGACTTGGGACACACAAAGGTTCCTAACAACCTTGAACTCACTGAACACTTTTAACTGCTTACAGCCTTTTAGTATCTTTTCACTTTTATTTAGATGTCTTTCCCCTCAGAAGTGAACTTCTTTTCCTCTTCTTTTCTGCTGCTGCCAGATGAGTGTTATTTCCTTCCTGGAGGGCAGACAGCAGTTCCCTGTATCCCACTACAGAAGGTGGCTGCAGCTCTGTAGGCACCAAGCACAATAAACTCTCATCTGAGCTGCCATTCCTGACCCTCAACCAGATCAAGAAAGGTTGTAAAACAAACCCACTTTGTCATGAGCAGCCTTCTGCCAGCATGGCTGTGACTGTGTGTCCATCAGAGACTGGCCAACACATGGGATGGGTGTGCACAGCCAGCCACACCCACCTTTTCCCCTTCTCCTCTGGCACACTGCTGCTGCGTGTTGGGTAGCAGCAACCTGTGGAGTTACACCTTGCAATTCCATCCTCAGCCACCTCATCAGGCAAAATGCCAATGGTGTGACATTCTTGCACTGTGCATATTCTGGTTAGGACTGCCAGGGTTTGCACCCCTGCTGCACATTGGCACGAGGCAGAAATTCCCTTGCAATAACTTCCCTCAGAGAAACAGAATCAAACAAAATTATGTTGTCCACCCCTGACACCTTTGTTTATAATGGATTGTTTTGGCCTCTTGCATATGTGTAATCAAATGCTGCTGCTCTTCACATGCTACAATTCTCTGTGTTTAAATTGAGAGGGATCTCCCTTAAATATTTATTTAAACAATAACTTTCCTTGAGCTCTTTGTAAACTGCTGTACAAATTTGACCCCAAACACTGGTTTTCTGCCTCAGCACCGTGCTGTGGGCCAGCACCTCCTTCTCTCAGGGCTGAAGATCCTGCAGCTCTGAAAGCCAGTTCCTGCTCTACAGGACTTATGGACCCACCCCCCAAATTGTTCCAGCAACTCTCAGAGTTGCAGAGCAGGGTTTCAGAAGTCATGCCCCAGGAACCCAAAAATCCTGTAACTTCCAGGAATAGGCTCCTTTCCTGGATGCAGGAAATCTGCTCTTCCTAGTGGTACCCACACTTCATGGCTGAGGCCGGAAACACAGCAGTGCCAACCCTACACAGCTCACAACTGCTGGGCAGCAGGAGGAAGCTGGGGCTGCTGATATTTTTCAATTGTATTTAAATTATAACTTCATAATCTGAAGTTCTGGGAATTTTCCCAGCAAAAGACCCTAAAAATACATAAAACGCACACCATACCTAAGAAGGACTCACTATCCCAAATAAAAATATTTTTTTTGTTGTATATAAAACTGATGATTCAAACTCTTCATTTAACAGGTCATTTTTTGTGTTTAACTTTTGTTAAAGGTGGACTTACACAGAAGTGTTGGTAGTATTAAAGTTAGCTGTTAAAATTTTTGCATTAGATTAGCAATGTTTAAGTGGAGTTATAGCCCTTCTGCATTTCTAATTCCACATTTTTCCAGCAACTTGATGAATCAGTTATTGGCTAAACCTTCATAGTCAACATGGATTTGGGTGGAAATCGAATTACTCACCAGCTAAAGTAAGTGCAAAGAAGATAATTCATTATGCTGCTTCTTAGCTATAATTGAGGCTCATCTCCTCATTTGAGGCTCTGTGTGGGTTTAATCATAGAGCTGAACTGGGGAGAAATACCAAAGCTTCTCTGAATCATTTTTATTCTTGCCCCAGTTCTTTATCATTAATTACATCAAGATGTATCTCCAAGGAGACAAAGAGTGGTGCTGTCCCTTAGGTCCCCCCAAACCTTCACTTGTTTGCTAAGTGCAGTGTATCTTTGGCTGGTCCCTTGGGAGGAAGAGGCAGGCTGCATTTTGCTTGAGATCCTTCTTGTTCTGAGTGCAGATTTCAACAGACTCAATGAAAAGATACAGGCTTTTTAGTGCTAACACTAGAGGTGAAGCTGGGAGATCAATCAGCCTTTTCTCAGCTGAAGATGATTGCAGAAACAGTTTTGAACATCAGGAGTGTATTGAGCATTACTTTCCTCCCATGGTGAATGCAATATGTGGAACGTGTGCCTCAGACATCTTTCTCCTTTTTCCAGTCTGAATGGGAAAGACCTCTTTGTACTTTTCTCTCCATTAGGCAAGGCTATGGTCAGCAGCATGGATGAAGTATCACCGTTCAATAATTTCAAATCAATACTTCATTACTTTCCTCTGTTCAGAGGAAGCACATTGTTCTCTGCATGTGTACATAGAGCCTTTATCCAGCTTTTATCCACCCAGACATCTTGTGTCAGTTTTAGGGCTAATTCCCTCCCTTTAATATCCTGCCATTATTTACTCACAGCACCTGGAGTTGACCCTTGACAGTGAATGTGTCTGAAATAGGATTTCCAGAATAAAGGGGTTTTAAAATTTTTTTGCCTGGACCAGTCAATCTGAACAGCTACATGGTAGCTAGAAAGTGGTTTTTTTTCCTCTCCTTCCAAACTTTTGCCTTTCAGCTCTTGCATAGCCACTGGGCCTGGCAGTTCCACTTCAGGGGATCTTCTGAGAATAATACCTTTGTCCAAAATCAGCTCAGAAATCCAAATTACAGAAAAATTTAGGGAACTGCATGGTCTTGAAACTGTTGTTTCAGACATGTCCAGGTTGATTAATTCCAGAAACGAAACACTTTGATGGTTCAGAACTGAAACAACTTGTTTCTAGTTTGAACTGAATGAAAGCCTCTGACTTCCTCTCAGTTTGATGTTGGTCCATGGCCTCTCTTTTTTGCTGTGGTGTCTCATGAGGGCTTTTGCTTGCCTATAGCCATGTCTCACTGTGTGTGAGCTGCACACACTCCTAATTCACAGCAATCACACTCCTGTGTCACTCCACAGGAGATGGGAATACCCCTTTCACCAATTCTCTCATGATCCTACACACCTGTAGTGGAAGGTATTCACCCAGAAAAGGGACTTTGGCAAGGTGACCCAAAGGACTGCAGCAGGAGTTTCATCTCATCCTGGAAGCCCCTGGGAACCTGATGTAAGACCCTGAAAAATGCAAAACTGAGGAAACCAGCCATGCAGCATGAAGCTGTGCCAAAAGAAGCAAGGCCACTTATTTCACTGTACTCCTGCAAGGACTGCAGCTGCCTCCTGGACATGATGATACTCACTTCCCAACTTTCACCCTCCCAAATCTGGAGAAGCAGCTCAAAGTGTGATGCTCCACATCTGTTCTGGCTGTCCTACACACAAAACCAGCTGTTTCCTTCTGCCCAGTGAGTGCTGGAGGATTCTGGTCAACCTAGGCATGGGGCAAAAGCAGAACCATGAACTGTGGACACTATAACAGGCACCCCTGCAAAGGTCTCAGATGTTTGCATGGCCAACGTCTGCTCTGGTTTAATTCAGCCTTGTTTGGGTGGCTTTGTGAGCACTGAAGCAGCATGAGTCCCAGTGTTTAGCTATTGTTATTTATTAGGTAGAATACTGCCCAGTCCTGAGCCTGAACTCTCCAAGCTGAAGCCCAATATATACAGTCCATCTTGCCTCTCTCCAAACAGCATCCAGCATCAATCACGGCACTGTAAATTGTTTACACAAAACTGCAGACATCATAACTTATTAAATAACTCTCTTGTCGGTCAGATAAGTAAATATTTCGAAAGACTGTGAACATCATGGCAAGCTGGAGCTGCCCAGAACAGCTCCAAATGGATCCAAGTTAACAGGGATCATATTTGCCTTGTCTTTGATGTCCCTGCTCCAAACTGGGCTGAGAAGGGATCTGAAAACAAGCCTCCCTAAGGGAAGCTTATGCAGTTTTAAAGATGCTCAACCTTCTGTAGAGATAACAGAAAGAAGAAAACTGTGGAAAGAGTTTGCAAAGGAACTATCCTCCTGAAGCAGTAAATTTGAACTTGCAGCAGTCAAACCCTCCCCCTCCTCCATGTCTTCCTCTTTGAACCCAAACAAATGAAGAGGGTGCCAGAAGGTCTCTGCTGCAGAAGGTTTGAGGGATTGTCCCTTGGGCCATAGACAGAGATGGCAGGGAGGATTTCTCTCACTTGTTGGTGGAATTCATGGAACCACCTCTTCTTATCTGCTGCCATCCCATGAGCTTTGGCTGTCAGAAGGGGAATGATGTTGGCATTGACTCCCACACTTCCACTGCCTGCCCATGGCAAGTCTCTGTGCTTTTGAAAACAGACCATGGCTATCTGCTGCTATCGGAAACACTCAGAAACATGTTGTTTTGTGAGATATTTGTTTCCAGTCATTTCCAACAATTATTTGGGATCTTTTTCCTTTTGAGTGCACTGAGTTGTACCAGTTCACCTCATTTTCAAAGGGATTTTGTTACATGCAGGAATGTGGAGTTGAAAGGACCTGAGCTTTTGCAACAGGAATTTGTTTTGGAAGCAAGCGAGTTGGAAGGAGAGGAAACGGGCAGCCCACCAAGGGCTTCAGCAGGATTATCCCACCCTTTCAGCAAGCTACAGCCAGGGCAACTCATAAGCTGGGGCTGAGCCTGCTTCTGGTGGGGGTAGGGACAGACAAACTGCTCTTACCAGCAGTTTAATACAGCACAGGATCCAGTCATGTCGCTTGAAACCTCATCTGAAAAATCCCCTCGGGCACAGACCTCACTGATGTGAACCACAGAATCATAGAATATCCTGAGTTGTAAGGGACCCCCAAAAATCACCGAGCCCAACTGTGGCAGCCACTAGGATGTATGAAAGCTTCAGCTGGGTGAAGCTAGCTGTAGGCTGCTGCTGCTGGGTCACTGGGGTGCTGACGAGGACACTCCTCTGCACAGCGCCCAGCCAAAGGCCAGGCAAAAAGTCTATTATCAGATGAAAACTCATGGATTTGAGTCTAACCTGGTGCTGAATCAGTGACTCAACTGTGTGTTTGGTATTTACTTTTTTGGTACCTGACTGGCACCCCCTGGCCTGATTTTCTCTAACAAGATTTTAATTCTTTGTCTTTTGAGATACTTCAACACCTTCAGATTGCTGGTGCATCTGGGTAGTTTTCTTAAAATGTGTGTTTCCTTGCACTGTGTGTATCACTTATTTAATGTCAGAGGCATGTGTGAGGCTGTCCATGTTTGCAAAAAGTCAGGGGTTTCATCCCAGGGCTAAATCAAATGCTGCCAAGACAGCACAATGCAGACATAAATAAAACATAGATTGTAGAGAACAACTGTCAGTGCTTCTCAACTCCTTAAATATCCACTCCTATTATACTATATATATAATGTATATATATTATATGTTCCTATAACCATACTTGCTGGTGCTTCTGCCTCAATATATTAATTATAAACTGGTGATTGATTTGAGAAAACAGGTTGAGAAAAAATAAATTCTTACACAAATGGGTGTATGTGGAGGGCAGATGGGAAAAGGGTGCAGAGGTAACACCGACCTGGTGGCAAACAGGGCAGCGTGAAATGCTGTCAATACAGTCAATATGTTCATGTCCCACAGAGGCAGAGAGGTTTCACACATTGGAGCAAATGTTTCCTAATTCCTAGACACACATGATAGAAAAGAACAGCATGCAGAAGGAAACACATTCTGGTAACCTGCCAGAAAGAAAGGTGTTATTTTTCAAAAGAGAGCTGGAGACACTCCAGCTCTGGATTCATATCCAGTTCTAGCCTCCAGCCACAAATACAAACCTGAACTAATGCAGACACCACCAAAGAGCCACCACTCCTGTGGGCTGTGTGCCATGCATACCTGTGTGGCATTGCTTTTGTGGCTGAGTGGGGTGTCCCAGTGTGCTGGATGCACCTGTGGACATTACAGGAGCAATACCCTCACACCCTGCACGACCCCACAGTTCCCATAGCCTGTCTCAGCTCTGTCCCTTCCCCTCTGCTGGGGCAATGGGTGATCCATCTGTTCCATCAAACCCTGCCAGCCCTGGACACGTAACTCTGCTGTTTTTCTGAGCAGGTGAAGTGTTGGTAACGCTGCTTTGCTCTAAGATGAAGTTACTGTGCAGCTGTCTCTGTGTTAGTGTTCCTATTGACCAGCATCTACAACAGGAAGTTTGCAGTGGGGCAAATTTGCCCTTAAATAAGTGCATTTCTTTTCCTGTCTTCATTGCGACATGTCACTGTTTTTTCAACCATTACTGATTTTTTTCCCCCCTCTCTCTTAACATTGTCTCTGATTTCTGTGTCATGAGGGGAGTATTGTCAGATCACATTCTCATGATGGGAGAGGCAGAAAATCCGTTCTGTATATCATGTGACCTTGGCTTCCAACTCCACAAAGGATTTCTTCAAGCCCTGCTCATTATCTTGTTTTATACTTTAAAGAAAAGTGAAAATACTGGTGACAAATGGCCTCGTTTATCACATTTAATTGACTGACTATTCTTTTAAGTCTCTCAAACACACTTTGTGCCAAAACACTGGAAAAAGAACATGCCATTTACCCTGATCTGCTGCCAGGTCACATTAAAAAATGTTCAGGAGGTGTTTTCTTGACCAGTACACGGAGCAGGAGTAAGTGTGTTCACTCTCACCACAGCACACTCCCCTCCTGGTTTCTAGCAACCATGACAGTGTCAGCCCCTTCACAAGCAATCAGCAGAAATGAGCAGAAATGAGAATTTCACATGGGGAAATTCTTGTGGGAAGGATGAAGCCACTAAAAGGTGGTATGTGAAAGTTGTCAGTACTTCCCTGCTGACTAAGGGAGTGCCTAGAATGGGGCTGTGGCAGTCTCCCTTCATCCCAGAACTAACCACAGGACTAAGCAGCATTTTCAGCAACAGCTTAGGCATTGTGAAAATTAGTAACATGCTTGCTGCAGCTATGGCAGGTGTTGTGCTGGTTGTAGGTTGCCAGAATGACAAATTGGAGATAGGGATTGAAAACCCCAAAGATGCAGTTTGGGAGGGATGACTGCACAGCTTTCCCCAGTGTCCCTGAGATGGGCTGGCACTGACTGTCAGCCCCAAAGGCCATGGACTGTGATGGGTGATGGGCTGCCTATGATGTGCATCTGTAATGTCATGGTGCTGCAAACAAAACCCCAAACATCACAAACTACACAGATAGAAATACAGCCTGTAAGACATCTTCCCTCAGTTCAGCTCCCCTTGCTAGTGTGAGACTTCACCTAAAGATTTTTATTATGGAAGGAAATGGTTTTCCTCAAAAAAGGTGTATATGTGTATGTGCAGGAAGGTAGGCTAAGGAAACTGGGTTTGGTTGAAGAACAGAAATCTTATTTTCAAGAAGAGAGAAGAAAACGCTTTCAAGCACATAAAGAGTTGAATAACAATAAAATTAATAAACTGGTCTCTGTCCCTGCTGTAGATAGCAGCCACATGCTAAAATTTCAGTCAGGGTGTGTACTGGGTCTGGCTGGGAGGGAGTTAAGAAAGATTCAGTACAGATTTAAGGAATGTTCCTAATAGTAAGTGTAGTAAAACACTGAAATACCTTGTCTCATGAGACTGTGGAAGTTCTGTTATTAGAGGTTTTTCAGAACAGGTTATCCAGACACCTGGAAGGATTCACCTAAGCATGGGATGGAATGATGGACTAGAGCCAGCCCGAGCCCCTGGGGACCCTTTGCATGAAATTTTCATCACATTGATGTGAACACAAGACTCTTCCTACAGAGTACTAAAGAAAAGAAACACCCTGGTGTTTCAAAAATCCCCCCAAAAAGGTTTCAGTCTTGACTGAGCCTGCCTCCAGTTTGGAGACAGAAATGTTTTGACTCCTTCCCCCAGCCCACTCTGAGACAAAGGGAACGGTGAACCCTAGAGTCACAGAAATCTTCTCTCCCCTGGTGGAAAGGGCTGGGGAAGGGCCCTTGTTCCCAGTGGCACTGGAGTCCCATGCCCTGGGAGAGCCATTCCCACATTCCTGCTGCTTCCCACGGCAGCACACAGAAACCCCAAAGCCCAGTGCCACCCCCATAGCTGCTCACTCCCAAGGACACCAGGTGCCTTCACAGCCCCTGACCACCCCCACCGACCACTGGGGGACTCAGCATTGCATCCTAAGTAAAAGATTGACACAAATCCAGCTGTCCTGATTAGCCACCCATCTAATCCCCGTGATGTCAGCGGGGTTTTGCCTGGCAGGATTTGGCCCATTGTCAAAGAGCTCTGGGTTTTATAGTCCTGGCTCTGGCTGCTGGTGGCAGGAGGAGGCTGCAGGTGTGAACCTGCAGAAGGAGTCTGAGCTGGTGTTTTAGATACCCAGCAAAATTTACTGCCAAGTTTTGTTCATCTTTGTAGGAAAGGTGTTTCAGGAAGAATGCAGAAAAATCCCACTATGCAGTTCCTCTTTAACTACACAGCACATACATATATACATACATGCATACCATACATACATATGTGTGTGTGTGTGTGTGTGTGTGTGTATGTACATATATGTATGTATGTATGGATTTGATTATATCTATGCATATAAATATATATATATATAGTAATTCTAGTGTTTTCACAAGCGCAGTTTCAGGGGACAAGACAAGGTACATGTGTGGTGGAGGGAGGAAAGGAAGAGGTGGAAGGAGAGTACACAGCAGCTCTTGTCTAACCCCCATTTTTTACACTGATGGAATGCACCCAGTGACTGTTTCTACTATTTAAGGAAAAAGGTTCCTATACAAAATCCTGTGGTTTTAAGTGATCCTTTTATAGGCATAAAAAGATTTTTCCATATCCCTCTGCTTGATTTCTTTTCTTTTACTCAGACCTGGCTACTCAAATAGATATTTGCAGAATATCATGCACTGGAATCTGACATTTCATTCCTATTCTTGGTACTGGAGATCAAACACCCCACCAATTTACCACACAAAGCCATGGAGATGCAAACTGAAGTTGGTTTAGCTGTAGGGCAGTGCAAGAGAGAATTGAATTTTGTCCGGCACCCATCCCAAGGGATCTTGTGTTGGCAGTGACCCATCACAGAATTGAATGTGCTGTATGTTCCACAGTGGGTTTGCCTCTCTCAGGCTTCTCACTGGTGATGAATATTAATGGTGTTTGTAATCTAATGATTTGGAGTAAGAATAACTGTATGTTGACTTTGAGTTAGGGGTTTAGAGTGAGTATCCTAAACAGCAGCTGGATGCAATGCACAGCCTGCACCTGGAGCAGGGACCTGAACTCTCATCTCTCCTGGGCCAGATGTGGGAAATGTGGCATTCACATCTGTTCAGGCCCTGGGCAGTGAGGTGCTGGCAGTGATGTGTGATGGGGCTGTGGTGTGGGTGTCTGGGCTGTGGCTCTCCTGGGGGAGGCAGCACCCACACAGCATGCGCAGTGTCTCGGGTGGGATACACAGCCCAAGGGCAGGTGCTGAGCTGCTTGGCCCAGCTAAAATCCTGGGATGTGAAGCAGCAAAGCAAACCCTAGAGATTTAGAAGCAAGTCCTGAGACACCTGAGGGTTTCCTGTCTCTCTCTTCAGGCAACAGTGTCCTTGGGGGCATCTGGGCACAAGTGCCAAGCTTTTGGCTTGTGATCCAAAAGCAGCATTACACAGCTCCATGCTTTGTAAGGACCAACACAATCTTAAATTTGTTACTTCAGCCTGTACAGCCATATACTGTGCGGGAAGTAGCTTTTCTGCACAAAACTACGAGCCAAGGGATTTACAGAACTCCAGTAGCCACTCACTGCCAGATGTCTATTATCTCATCACATACATATGCTTCACAATGCTGCTGGAGCTAATACTTTCCTCCACCGCCACAGAGACGTGCCTGGTACCACCAGTTTGTGCCGACATAAATAACAACCTGTCCAAGCATCCCCCCTACAAGTGCTGGGAAAAGGGGCAAGGACATATGTTCCAGATGGAAATACAACCAGGGGTTGTGCCCTTGGTGGCTTTGAGTTATGCAATTTTATCTCAAAGCAACATGAGAGGAAGCAATTCCCCACACAGTGCATCGGATCTGCTCACTTACTTTTTTATGAATGTAGGAGGACTGGTAATAGGGATGATAACAAAATTACAGCAAAACAGCTGAGACCTCAGTATATAATAAAAAAATTAACCTGCTACGTGGCTCCCCCTTCACAGATGAGGTATGTTCACTCATCCTTGCTTAAGTTATGTAAATCTCTGACTTCAGAGGAATAAATTTTGATTTACTCCCACACTGAATGAGTGGGAAATGCTGAAGCTGAATTTTGGATCAGTGGTACAGGTCTCAACTCTACAGGCTTTGAGCACTTTCAATTTAAAATCATCTTTTTACTGTATATGACGTCACCACAGAAAATTATGTGATCCACATATGCTTCCAGCTCATCTAGAAGGAACAAGGCCAGGCTGAAGATATATTGACAGAATGGGGATGAAAAACTTAGTGGTGTCTGCCTACAGAGGGACAAACTCGTGGCACCCTCCCAGATTGTGGGTGGTCTATTGTGCATTGCTCTAGTCAATGAGAACATTACACTCATACATGCAAACCTAAATTGCAAAAACAGTATTTAAACAAACAATGAATGTTTTGTAACCTCATAATTCATATGCACTGAACCCCAGGCCTCTGTACTCCAGTATATAGCAGCCTTCTCAAAATCCTGCAATTTGATTTTAAAAAAGGAATTCTGTGGGCGTTGAGTTAGTGTAGAAGTACACAAGACCATTGATGACTCTGTTTTCATCCACTCAGAGCATAAGGCAAGTAGGTGATTTATTTTTATTGGCACTGCTGGCAGATAAGCTTCCACTATTATGAAGTTGTCATAGGCTGGGTTGGCTCCGGCTGTCAGTCAGAGCACACCCAGCAGAAAAACAAATTTGGTAATTACATCCTCCTCAGGGATGTGTTGTGGAGGAAAGCTCTGATCCCTGCTTCTCCCATGGCACTCAGAAATAGCCAGGAGTGTTCCAAGTCAACAAAGGACTTGGACTGTTGTTGATTTTTGTAAATGTTGCGGCACGTCATGAGACATCGCAACTATGCTACAGCTGAATGAAAAATGTTCCAATTCAAATAACAACTAAACCCCAAGACTGAAAAATAGAAATCCTTTACAAAGATGCTGAGATCTGGTGCCACCAACCCCTTTTACAGACTTCAGCAGAGTGAGGGCAAGAAGAGCAAGGTGGGGCATCTTCACTTGGCTGTTGCTCTCCCGGCTTCTACAAAACTGGCACTGATCCCCTGGACTCTGGAATTAAGAAGACAAACTTTTGATGGATATTCCCACTCTTGCCAAGTTGTAGCTAATTTATCCAGATCCTACCCTTTCCTTGAAGGAGACCATGATTATCATGCAAATGACATTTTTACCTCATTCATTTGACATCTCAAGAGGGAAAGGAAATCTTTTTTATTAAAGATTTCTTGAGAGGTCTAAGAAGTAAAAGGACTGTGAATACAAATGGAAGATCAGGGCTGAATATCAGATTATATTAACAGCCCTGCAAAATTGCTCCATAGCTTTAAATTCTGTGCTGTGGATTTGTGTGTCTCCACAGAAGCACTCACTCTTCTTGGACAATGGCAGCCTACTCTGCACTCACTTCTGCTGTGGAAACTATGCAGCTCTCCTGCAGCTTCAAGGCCAACAACAAAGACATCCCAAAGAATGGCAAATCACAGCTCCATATGCACATGCACATGCTTTGAGCAGGTCTGAAAGCATCTGCAGAGAAGAGCAGAGCTACTCAGACTTTTGTGACTTAAAACTTTTCTTCCCAAAATGAGAATTTTGTCATTGTTTTTCTTTAAGTCACTTGTTGCACAAAAAGATTGCTTTTGAACAAGTATTTTGCAGTGTATTTTAAAAAGACAGTTGTAATTTAGGTCCACAGTTTTTGAAAAACAGAATACCTTAAGAAATTTGAATTTCATTTGTCCATCTTTAGTACCATGTACATAAAAATTCAAAAAATATCAAAGGGTGTACTTTCTATTTTAGAGGTCTCTTTACCTTGTTTGTCTGTCTCTCTTGTACCCCTAAGTCTGGGCCACTCCTGCCTTTCCTGCCTTACTGAACCAGTTTCACCTGAGTGGCCCCAGGACCTCAACACCAACATCACTCTGGTGCATTCTGCATCTTGGAGAGGGGTGCACATCCCCCTGTGCCTGCCATGCAGGGGAGGAGCTGCACCCTGGGCCACCCTGATGGGACATCCCAGGTCAGACCCATGTGCTGCATCCAGGGCTGCTCCTGTGCTCCTTCTCCTTCCTGCTTCTCAGACAGAGCTTGGCAAAGGTCTGTTTCCTCTAGCTGGCAGCTGGGCATGCTGCTTTCCTTGATGAAATCTGTTTGGAAACAGTGAAGATCTGAGGGCTCCCTCAGCCAGAAAATCAGATTTGGCTTACCTGAATGTCAGGTCAGCTGAGCTGGAGTTAATAAACAGCTGGGGATGAAGAGGGACAGTGATGGAGTGGCTTCTGGGAACCTGTCAGATTGGTTTCTGCAGGGTCTGGCCTTTGGTGCTGCCTCAGCTGCTGCCTTAAACCCCCTGCCCTGCCAGCAGCCAGCGCGTGCCTGGCCAAGGAGCAGCTGGTGCTGGGACAGAGCCAGTTCCTCGCGTGTCCCAAACCCATGTGGCCTCAGAACACCTCTGGCTATAGCACACGCTGCCTGGTGCAGATGGACTGACAGCACAACATCACAAGCCTCCTCTTGCTGGGAAATGCGTGTTACTTGTCCCTGTCAGTCAGTGGGCCAGGCCCCACTGCTGCTGGGCTTCCAGGCTCTGGGACTCCAGGAAAATGGACTGTCCTGGGCTCATCATACCTGCACCCCTAACCACACAGCCAACAGCCTCTAAAAATGTCCACAGAGGTGGAACAAAGTGAATTATGCAAGGAAACCTTCCTATACAGTAGCTCTAAACATGCTGAACTGCTTGAGGAGAGAGTTCCTGCTCTGTATGCGCACTTCCCTGGTGAACCCCTGTCTTAGGCTGCAATGTAACCAGAAGGATGTATCCTGTTATCAGCTGTTAAAACCAGGTGGGGCAGTTCTTTGTCTCTTCCATGACCCATCCTCCCTCCAGGGAGATATCTTCTGTTAAAGGGCCATTGAGTCTCACTGTGACTGATAAAATCACATCATCCCATTGCTTGCCCTCACCCAGGGGGAGGAGCCAAGCATTCCTACCTGGATATAATCTGAGACTTGGAACACCACAGCCTTTCTCCACTGGATCCCCAGAGGAAGACAGGACCCATCCACACCACCACTGGACCTTCAGAGGAAAAATCCACCCTTCTACAGGATCATTGCTTCAACAGAACCACATCTGTCACTCCAGGAGGACTGCAGCCACCACGTAATCAGACTGCTACCAACACCCTACCCAACAGGGTGTCAGGTTGTATTCTGACTCTGTCAGTGTTTTTTCTACTATTGCATTTTTGTTTTAATTTTCCTAGTAAAGAACTGTTATTCCTATTCCCATATCTTTGCCTGAGAACCCCTCAATTTCAAAATTATAATAATTTGGAGGGAGGGAGTTTACATTTTTCCATTTCAAGGGAGGCTCCTGCCTTCCTTAACAGACACCTGTCTTTCAAACCATGACAACCCCACACATCCTCTTTCTCTGGGTATGTCCCACTCTCCCACGGAGTCTGAGCACCCCCACACTGAGCTCAGGGTTTCTTTCCAGGGCAGGAGAAAAAGGCAGGTTCCTCTCATGTGTCATGGGTTGGTTCTTGGACTGCTTGCACAGGCAGGGCTCTGCCCACACTGTCAGAAAGCTGTGCACGGAGATATCTTGCTTTGGAAGAGGGGACAGGGACAAAGACAAAAAAATGCAGAAAACTGCTGAAAATGTGACTCCTGGTTACCATGGCTGTAATCCTTCTCATAACACCACTGTGCTGCAGCTGAAAGAGAAGTGGTTCAAGGCAACCACAGCCTCTGCCATGGGGATTTCATGGTCTTCAGACAACATAGAGGGTGACAGCAGGTGTGGCAAGGGGTGTCTCCAGGTAGGCACTGGTTATGGCAATGTTCCTTCCCATAGATGTTCTGGGCCCCTGGCATGCCTGGATTTGGACCCCTTCTCCTTCCAAGGCATGAGTGCCCCTAGAGCAGGGACCACCCCCCTGCATCCTCCACCCCTCCTTTTGGGCATCTTGTCACAAAATGGACACAGTGGGAAAGCACTGCTGGAGTCCTCTTGGGATTCAGTTCACCAGCCCTTACCCTGTTTGCTTATCTCCTTCTAGTCAAAAATGAGATTATTCCCTTCAGCTGCCAGAGGCTGAAAATAAAAATGAGTCAGATCTGATTTTGTATCACTGCAGTCAGACTTTCTGTGCTGTGCAGAGGAAACAAAGAAAGGTGAAATCCCTGTAGGGAAGGATTTGCAAAATTCTGCAGGAAATTGGTATTACAGATAATTGTTTCCTGCTGAAGGGATATAACAGAACTTTGCAGAAAAGCTGCCCTTTTCAGCAATATCCACTGCAGTGTACCCAGGCACAGAAGTCTGTCTCTAGTGTAAATATGCTCCACTGCACATTTTCTTCCTGCACCTGAAATTGAGTATTGGTTAATTCCATTTTGTTTCCTTTAAAAGAGACATCATAGTGTAAATTATGAACTTTTTAAATTACAAATGAGGTGAAATGGTGGGTCCTTTGGCCTCTGGAGCATCAAGACTGATTCTTAATGGTAGCTGTTGAGACTTACCAGTTTAAAATATGAAAACCATTGTCTCTCAGAACAAAATCCCCACTTCTAGACAGGTTCCTGCAGCAAGAAGGCACTTTTTTCATGTTTGGCTGGGCATAAAAAAAGACAGTTATGAGCAGCTTCTTCTTTGTATCTAATTCTCATTATTGTGAGAGTATGTCCTTTTTTTTTTCCCTGTTGAAGGGACCATGTTAAAATAAGTCAGCATTAATAAAAAAAATTACAATTAAAGTAGTTCTAGCTTTCATCATTGTATACAGTGGTATATATGCTTAAAAATATATAATAATTTTGTATTTTTTTCTCTAAGCCAAGACACCATTGGTAGGCTACTCTGAGCTACAGTAGTGTTAACAGTGGATGGGAGAGTGGGTTCTCAGACAAGCTCCTCTTTATTCTTCCACTGATCTTACCAAAGCAGAATGATGGCACTTGTTGAAGCAGATAATGCCATCCATTGAACTCTTGCTCAGCTGTCTCTCACAGCTATAAATTTGAAGCAGCAGAATCTTTAACCAGACAAAAGAAAACTTCTGCTTATAATTATAACAATGAGACCAAAACCAAGAGCAGTGTGACTGTTTTATTAATAGTGTGCTTTGCTGCTCCCAACCTTTGAAAAATCTGTGTATCTAGCTCTCCAAAAATATTACTACTTGGACCTATTTCATATGGATCGTGAAGGATAAAGACATTGCTGAAAGCTCTCTTGCCAGCTCTGCTGTTCTGCCAGCAGCAGTTATTTGAGAAGGAATCTTGGCCCCTTTGAAATATAGATCACAGCAGGGCCGGAGGATGGGGCCCAGACAGACCCACATGGATGGACAGATCTACACGAGATTCATTTTCTGTCCCACAGTAGCTCTCATCTTCCCTCTTCTGCTGTGCTGCAGTTTTCCTGCTGAGGACACATGTAGGCAGAGAAGACACCAAATCTCATCCTTGAAATAATTTCAGAAACATGCTTCCACATTGGGCTCTTCTCCTGATTATGGGAAGAGGTGCTAACTGCAGAAGGCTAGAGCAGGAAGTGGCTCAGATCTCGTTTTCCTTACACATCTCAGTAATAGCTTTTTGAAGAACTAGAGCATTTTTGCAGAACTGAAGGGTGCTGATGGCATCTGGTTTAACATGATAAACTTTGCTTGTCATCCCAAATTTACTGGCTAGCAGATCAGCTTAACTGTTAGATGGGTACAGTGGCTCCCTGACATCATCAGGAGTGAATGTGTTGCATCGATTAAGCCTTCTACAGCCCAGCTTGGATATAGGTAAAGAGCAGTAACTGAAGGGCTTAATGAGGAAAACAGCCTGTGCATGTAGAGCCCTACCTATGTATTTAAAAAGTGCAAGTGTCTGTCACACAGAGCCCTAACTGCTTTATCAGACAAGAGGAGAAACCTGGCAAAGCGTAATAGTCTCATGGCAGGACATGTGAATGTAGTCAAGATGTGGCCAAGATGTCAGAGCACCCAAACACAGTGCAGCAAGAGATGCTGCCATGCCAAATAACCAGTTCCCAGCACTGGGAACTGTGTGCCTCAGTTTGTCATCTACTCAGAGGTTTCTTAGAAGTAAGTGGCTTTTTGAAGAGCAAGGTGAATAAACTGTATCAGAAGAGCCACTATGCTCTTTCTCACTCCCTGTAAGTCACTGCAATTTGATAACCAGATTTCTGTAACTGTTTTGAGCTCTCTCTTGAGAAAAGAGGCACATGGACAGATATACACTGCAATGTAATAGAGGAGTTGGTTACTGGAGGAATTTTGTACTTTGTTAGGAATTCCTTTAAGCTATTCTTGTATAGATTTCTGTTGACGGGTGGCAGTATGAGTGGATTTGAGCCTGGCATCCCATGACCCATCCAGTTTCCACACAAGCAGCAGATGCCAGACCTGACTCCACCAGATTCCTATTCCCTATTCCTATTCCTGATTCCCTATCAGGCCAGCAGTAGAAAGAACAATGGAGGAGAAATCACCCATTTTCTGTGAAAGGTATCTTCATCACTTCACACATGGAGCCCTGTTAGAGAGTGGAGAAGGAGAGCGTTACATGGGGGAAACATACTCAAGCCAGGCTAGTGGCTGCCTCCTCCCTCATCAGCATAAAATCACCTTTGTGCTGTTCTCTTCACGACCCTCTGGCTGCAAGGATTCCCACGGTGGCTATACCAGCTGGAAAGACCAGCATTGGCCACAGTTTGAGCAAGAGCAGCTGTGGCTGCTGAATTCAGAGCTCTGGCACATTCACAGAGTGTCTCAGTATCCCAAACACAGCCACCTCATCTGCAGGGCTAGACAGCACAGACACAGCAGGCAGGCTCTGGTGGCCAGGCCCAGTTAAGATGACTGCACCTAGAGTCAACCTACTGCAGAAGCCCAGGTTTTTAAAGAGGTTCAGAAAAGGGGAGTACAGAAGGGGGAACCTAAGTTCTTAGGCAGCTGTGAATCACTGTCTTGGATTTAGGCACCTAAGTGCTTTTTTGGACTTCATCCCAAACACTTCATTGAGTGAGTGTTGCATTAACAACAGCCCAGCCAGAGGATAAGCAGCAACAGAAATGCTCCAAGCTGCTATTTCAATGCATCCTTGAATGCAAACAAATGATCACTGCAGAAACAGCTGTACTAGGTTATGGTGTCATTGCCCCAAGCTGTTTCCTTCACTTGTACAAGGAAACACCCCTCAGCAGAACTTCATTCACTACAAAACCTTCAGCCCAGTGCAGTCCAGAAGTCCATCCAGGTTAGAACCATTGACTTGGTGTTGAAATGGGCATGCAGGTCTCACTATCCATACATCTGACTCTGTCAGAGGGGAAGGTGGATCCTGCAGGTAAAGGACAACAGCATCTTAAAGCACTATTGTTAGTTCTGTAGGGATTGTTTGCCTCTATTTTCAAATATGGAGTAGCCATTCGTAAGGACCCAACAACTTTTGCAACTCACTCTTCATCTTCCCTGCTGAAATGTGTTAAGTACACACATGGTTAGTGGGCCTGCTTATGACCACTAAGCTCATGCTAAATAGAAGGATGACAGAAGCTGATGGGAATAAAAAAGATAGGGCTGCTTGTGCCATTTTTCACTTTAGGCAAGCATACTCTGACTTTGGAGGATACATGTTCAGGTGAACGCTGCCTGCAGGGCACAACAAAAGATGGAGCTGAAGTAAGAAGATTCAGTTCTATTTTAACTTTCCCCTTGGAGTGGATGCAGCTTGACTTCTCTGATGTAGGCTGCCTGGCTGTAAGTTGCACATACAGGGGAGGGTTTAATCTCCTTTCAAACAGCCATTTATTCAGAGGCTGACTGGCTTCTTTTCTCCCAGAGCACTCCAAAACAGCTTGAACAAAGGATCTCCTTCTAGGTTCAGATCTTTGTCAGGTGAAAGCAGAATTTATGAGGTCTCAGGCAGGGGAATGTGGGACCCCCAGAACAGGGACTTGCCTGAGGGGGTGACTGAGTTTGGGCACAGTGGCAATTCAATTAAAGTATGTGTGTGGTGTAAATGTCCCACAGCACCCCAGTCTTTAAACAGCCCATCGCCCCTAGGGATGCCTGCATGATGTTTCTGTATCACAGTGCTGAAATATGCCCAAATGGCAGGGGTGAAGCTTGATCCAGGGAAGGAAAGAATGTGATAAATAAGGCTTCAGTTGTGTATGTTTCTCATCTGAAGTAGAGAAAATATGGTGAGGTAGAGGTGTAATTTCCACAGATGAGTCTGGAAGTCCTTTAGTGAATTGGGGGCTGCATAAATTGTGCATAAGGTGACCTCAGAAAAAACCCACCTAGTAAAATGTACATAGATGCCTTTTATTAATCTGAATGAGGCTTTGCCTAAAACATATCTTCTGTTAGTTCGGTGCTTGACTACATTTTCTCTCTCGTCAAGGAAGGAAAGAAATAGAAAAAATCAGCTTGGTCGGGAAAGTCTTCTGGTAAGAGAGTTTAACTTTCCCTGCCTTCCAAGAATGATTTCTTTGTAATATCAGTATAAACATCTACAAAATAACCAATAGATTTCAATGACTTTCAAATCCAAATGAAGTTCAGTGCAAGCTGACAAGTTGGTGCTGCAATCCTTTGCACAGTTGCTGTAACTTAAAAGGCTGTCAAGCAAAACTGTGTTTCCATAATGCTCCTCAGATAAGTTCTTTGTACTAGTACTTTTCCAAAAAAGTATCTTCTCTTCTCTCTCCTCAAAAACCAATTCCAGTGGAGAGTAGATAAGAAATGTGGATGACATCAGTATCTGCAGAAGTGCATGTAAAAGAATAAGAGAGCAAATAAGAGTTAAATTCAAGACTAAAATATATGTGCACAGGGCAAGTTTATTACTGTAGAGCTGAACATACCCCCACTCCCTGCACTAAACCTGTCTACAAGCAGGTAGAAAGGAAGGAAAGCATCTGGGAAAGCTGACTCTGTACAGCAGGGATGCTCTGCACAGCTGTATTTTTCTTTTTCTGGTTTTCTGCATCAACCAGAGGTGGGTCTGTACCACCCCCACAGATAACAGCACACTCCCTGTGTGATTTCATAACGTAGCCAGGCATTTAGAAAAGATTTTTCTATGAAGAATGGATTTGAGTCATAATCCTTTGACCCTGCGGCCCATCCGAGACGGCCGTGACATGTCACTGCTCCCTGATAAGGATTCCCCACGCCGCCGCTGCCGCTCCCGTGGCGGTGAGCTGCTCTGGGGCGGGTGCACGTCCCTGGCCTCCCTCCAGAGCCCTGGGATCTGTGCAATCTCCAGTGTCAAGATGTGTTTGGATAGGGAAAGCCGCGACACTGTTATATATCAGATAGATAACAGGAGCATCCCCTCGCCCCAGGAGACAGATGCCTGGTGCTGGGTGTTGAGCAGCCAAGGCCCGTCTGTCTGTGGGCTTCCTGCCTGCTCTTTAACCCTGCATGACAGTCACGTCTTCAAGGGGCTGGTTTTTGGAAGATAAACATAGCTTTCCTGGTTCAAAAATTACAAGCCATTCTCCTATTTTTTCTTTAACCGAGAAGAACTGTAATTTCAGCTTTTTGGGTGAGGCTCTCTGTGGGAATGTGCTGACATGAAGGGGTCTTGCAAACTCTCGTTGAACTTTTTGAGTGCTCCCATTACGAACAAGCCTTTCCTCGCTCTCTGCCCTTGCTACTGTGCTCAAATTCTCTTTAAAAAAACCCAAGCAACCTACTGTAGATAGCTTTCTCCCCTTGATCTCATAAAACCGACTCATGTAGATCCACTGGAGGGAGGCAGAATTTCAGAAAGGGCAGTACTGCCTTTTGAAACCTAAGATTTAAAAACTTATACCACCACAGCTAAAAGCTGAAATCGGTTAAATAGCTATTAATTCAGTCCTTATGGACCTAATAGAAACCATGACACAAAGCATTTATAAAAAGAGATTTTTTATTGTGTATTAAAACACAGTTTCAAGGATGCTCTCCTTTCCCTGGGTGAATCTGCAGGGAAGGGCTCGCTGCAGAGGCTCCACCATGACTGGTGCCCAAAGTATGGCAAGTGCTGGGGGAAGGACAGTCACTCACAGGCGTTTATCTCCAGCCTCCTGAGGGCAAGCAGCAGGACTGTCATGGCAATGGCAGGCCCACAGCCCATGGCCACTGATCCAGCTGCCCCTCCTGCTTGTGTGCCCTTGCCAGCTGCACACAGGTGCCTCAGCACCTCTGAGCCTCTCTGTATGGCAGTGACTGGGGCTGGGAAAAGGGGGGAACCTGCTCCAGGGCAGCTTTCCTTTGTCTTCCCAATAATTACAGAGTGACCAAAGTTTTGAAGAGTAAAACCTTCCCAGACTCTATTTTTGATATTTACTGCTGTAGCTATAGGTTCTTCTGCTATCAGTATATATTTTCTTTTGTTCCTAATAAACCCTGGGGCTTCAGTTGCCTCTTAATAGCAGTGATATCACAGCCTATATGTATCAGTGTTAATAAATAAGAATGCTTCCATCTGTACTGTATTTGCCATCTTCCAGATTATTGTTTATACATATATGTTCAGGAAAGGGAGGAGACATTCCCAAAAGACCTCTCTGGTTTCTACATTACTTCACATGCCTTTATCACTCTGACCTTTGTGCTTCTCCTCCCCCAGGTTCTTCACTATTTCAGAGTCTATTCACCTAAATAAAGACCTGCTCAACACCCATGATGTATTTGCAAGTTATATTATCTGTATTAGTAAGAATATGATTGCAGCTGTTTTGAAGATTCTTTCCTTTTTCCCCAAGTAAATCTGAAATCTATTTAATGAAAAAGGCAAAGAATTTTTATCTGATGCCTGTGGGCAACCTCAGTTTGTTTTCAGTCTTTGCTGTAACTCCAACAGGTCAGTATCTGAATTAGACACAGTAGATCTGGAGTCACAGTGGGATGGTGCTGAGCTGTAGCCAGATATTTGATGGGAGGACAGGATGGAACCCACTGACTAGACTTACACTGGATATCAGGCATGACCTGGTGGCTGCTGAGCACTCACAAGTAAATGTGAGGCAGGAATTTCCACAGACATCATCAACATGTTGTGGTTACTCATGAGATATGACCAAAGGCTGCTCTTCTTTCAGCTTATTTGAAGTCTGTTTTCCTGATGCACTTGTCCACACAATGATGTTAATGGGATCCACAGCTCCTACTAATTTATTCTTATTACAGAAGCTAAGCTAAAACTTATACTTGGAAAAGGCTGCACGTCTCACTTCCCAGTGTCTGTGAGTCTTCCCTCCTTAACAAGTGAAGCTCACATCTCTTGCAGGGATGCCAACGTGGCAGTCACAGCTGAACCTCCATGTGTAGCCTCATGGAGATGGATGGAGCTGCCATAACATCTGTATTGTACCACTCTGTACCCTGGTACATAATGCATATACTTGCAAATCTGTAGTGCATTATTAAGCAAATGCAGGAATTAGTCTTCTCTGAAGCAGAAATAATTCAAATTTTAAACTAAGAAAAGTAGGATAGATCCAACACCAACGTGCCTTGATACTGCATAACTTCTCCTTTTATCTTCCCCACCTTTGGGGGATGACTCTTCCTCCCCTCGACACTTTGCTGAGAGGCCAGCTGAAGCTTCTAATCCTTCTCAAGAGCTTTTCAGCTGAATGACTGTACAAATATTTTGGTCAAGAAACACCCCTGAAAAACAAGGCTTAAATGTTCTGTTCCTCAGCTGGGTGACAGGGGTAATTACTGTGATAACTTCCCATCTCTCTTGGGTGTCATGATGAGAAACTCATTAGTTATTTTCTGAGTACCCTGAGCCAAGTCCTTGAATGAAAGAGCTTTAAGGATTGTTTTAACAATATTTAGCACTTCAAAAGTTTTGGAAGCACTACCTAATTTTCCCAAATGTAAACCACCTAAATTCTGCAGGGTAATTTGTGTGCCACACCCCTCATCCTTTTCGTCAGTCTTCACAATGTTCAGGAACTCACACGGTATGGGTGTACACTTCCTCTGTATTAACTAGTCTTTTATTTTTAGCTTTTTTCCCCCATTTTTTCCTCCCTCCAGCACACTTTCACGTGTCATACTTTAGAACTTTAAAGTATATTTAACAGATGTGATAGCTTAGTCCTTACATTTAAAGGAAAACACTCTCCATCAGTGCACTATCTTTGCTCCCCAGCAGCCAGTGGCCCAACACCTCGCACAGACAGCAACTGCTGTGAATTAAATCTTTGCAGATGACACCTGACATCATGAACTATTTCCCTCTACTCAATACACACCCAGCCCATCTGCTTTTTTGGGATGCCTAGGAAGCAATAAAGCAGTTCAAGAAAAGGATCCCTGAATACCAAGTCAAAATACAGCTAAAGAAGCACCAGAGAACTGGCAAATGAAAACCTCCCTTCTCCACAGCCATGGTTAGTGTTTCCCTTGATGTAGCAATAAAATATCTGAGGTTTCTCTGTTCCAAGCTAAAAAGAGGTGCCAATTGTATAAACAGGTGATTACTGTTGGGATGGGCAATGTGAATTTTTTCTTGCAAAAAGGTAATAGCTGCTTTGTTTTTGACTAGCAGCTGTTATAAGTAAGTTCAATAGCTTATGGCTGTAACATGCCATATAGGATAGACAAGAGGAAAAAATAACCAGGGGTTTAATAGCACATCTGTGGCTAGTTAGTTATGGTAAACTTCAGGTATGTGGTGATTTCAGCATATGTTCCTAAATATTTTCCCAGCAACTGGATCTAAAACAAAACCTGTTATAGGCTTTTGGGGAGTAATTAATGCACCTAATCACTTCAAACCCCACCAAATTATGAAGAAGTATGCTTGAATTTACTGTAAAAAGCACTGATGAATGATCACCTCCAGAAATGAGGCTCCAAGCCCATGACAAGATCTGTAGGAAGGGCAAGAAAGTTCTGATCCTAAGCAGTGACACTGCTGATGGGACATAAAACATAAACAGAGGACTCCCAGCCAGGGAGGTTTTGAGGCCAGAGAGAATTATAAAGTCATAAAATAGCAATAACTTGCATTGAGCAGAGCACAATTTCCCATTCGCTTGTCACAGTGATGACATGCTGCAGTACTGTTGCTGAAGAGTTGGCTGGTGTGCAGCATGTCTCTATGTTTTTCCTTTTCCCTTCCCTGTAAATTAATTCATCTGTATTTCCCCATCTGGCCTGTCTTGCTCATGTTTGTGTGTTTCTATTTTCCACAATTTCTGTCCATAATGGCCACTTGCAGGCCAGACTTGCAGGCGCTGCTCTTCATTTCCTGAGGAGCCAAGTCCTGGTGTTCCCTGCTTGCCCAGGCACGCAGACCTGCTCTACCATGTCCCACTGGATCCTGATCTGAGCCTGCCTGCTGTGACACATGGGATGCTCTACTGCTTGCTGGATTCATGCAGCCCCACTGTGCTCCTGTCCAGATACCCAACTTTGCACACACAGCCACCAGCAGATTTTGATCCATGGTTTCTTTGCCCTTCTCCTTGCAGGGAGACAATAATGGTTCTCTTCTCTGTTGCCCCATTGAGTCACCCTGCCCATCAAATTGATTTTTACCCATCTCAGGAGTGGCGGGATAGTGGCTTCAGTGCTCTTTTCTCTTCCACAAACTCCATTTGCATGCTTCTCTCTCAGCCACATTAAGTTCTTTCAGCCTTTTTAAGGATGAAGCTCTAAACTCCAGGAGGGGGAGATCTCCTCAGTTAGCTGCAGGACTGTGGGCTTTGCAACTTTCCATCAGTTGTGCACATTGACCATCGAAAGGCAGAATTGCTTTCCTGCCTCCTCTGCTCATCTTTGCCTTCCTGGCAGCCACAGTCTGCACTGCAGTAGCAACCTGAGACCACTGTCCTACTGATCTGAGCACTGGGCAAAGACAAAACAAGAAGCAACATCTGCCCAAAGAACTTGCTCTCTAACAGGCAGAGGACAAGATGCTGTAGGAGCAAAGGGAGTCCCTGAAAGCTGCACTGGTGATGAGAAGCTGAGCCCTCAGACTTCCCAAATCACAGGCTAATGGCTTCACATGTTACACCAACCCTCTGGGCAATCCCCCTTGGAGATGAATTGGGGCTGCCAGCCATCATTTGTTGTTAATTGTGAATCCAGCCCAAGGCATCCCTCCCATTGTCTCAGAAATCATGTTTGCTTTCTGGTGTCTGACTGTGGGGCAATGTTCATCTCATATTTTCAGGTTTTTCTCTGTAACAGGAGACCTAGGAACATGGGCCCTGCTTTCTTTTTTTAGGATCTTTTCCTCTGTTTTTTTTTTAAACTTCAAGGTCCCTTGACTTCACTTGAGGGAAATCTTCAGTGACTGCAGGACTCCAGACAAATCTGCAGGAGTGCCTCCTTGCAAGGAAGGACTTTTTGAAGCCCACAAAGTGTTCTCAGAAGCGATGTAGCAAAAGTTAGCCCCAGGTACAGAGAGGCAGCTCTGAGATGTGCTGTCCTCTGTGCTTTTTTCATGCTCTTTACAGGCTGTGAAGACAAAAAGATGTCCCTTCACGTTGACATTGTTCAGTAAATGGTCCAGCTCCCCTTGCTCCCCACCTCTTTCTATCCCCTAAATCCAGGGCCAAAGCAGCTTTCCCAACAGAAACAGGAACAAGGGCCTGCTCTGTGTGGCACACCATGACTACCCCACCAGAGAAAAAGGTTTTGTCTTGAGAAGAAGGGATGTAAACAGGACTGTCTCCTACAACCAAGGATAACAGAGAGCTCGGAGCTGCAGCCATGCCAACGAGAAAATCATTCTGGAAATTTTTTCTTACAACACAGAGGAGACAAGTATTTAAAAAACCCAGAACTCCCAATTTGCCTGTCAGAGTAAAGATATTTAAATAATAAACTGTAAGTTGTGGCAGCACGGCTTCCTTGATGGAAACCTTTGCTATCGTCACACCCACGTGAAGCTGCTCTGTGACAAAACCTAAACCTTCTACTGACTGACTACTGTGTCAGCTACAAGGCTTTACCACAGGAACATGCAGGGCTTTCCCAACCAGCAATGCCACAATTTCGCATGTACCCTGCAGGGACAGGGTGCAAGGGGTGTTGCTCAAGGTCCCCCTGCTGCGGGTGGCATTGTCCTTGGTGGCTGCATCTGCATGTGTCAGCAGCTGCGGGCTCACACCGCCGCTGCTGGAAGACAAAAGGAGGTGTCCGTAGAAAAGCAGGTCAATGACGATTACTCCCAGAGCCCTGTGAAAGCGGGGCACCATGAAACCTGTATTCAGTTCTGGGCTCTCCTGCAGACTTCTGCCATGACCTTGGACTCATCATGTAACTTTACTGCCCTTGTTTTCTCACTATTAACTAGAGCACATATTGAATAGGACTCAATTTATGAACATGTGTAAAAGAGCTTTGATAGCCTGAGGTAAAAGTCAATTAAGACAGGACAAGCAGTTGATGGGCCCAGCCAATTACTGAAGTAAATGATTCACAAACATACTTTTTTTTTTTTTTTTAGAGTGTCATTAAACCTAAAGAGATTTGCAAATTATTCACCTGTTTCTAGAGGCTGAATAAATCATGGGGAGGGGAGGATGGGGAAGTGTGAAGCCAACAATGCTTCAAAAACGTTTGAAAACCACGTTGAAGACAAGCCCTTTGGGTGCGTGGCCAGGTGTCAGCAAGAACAGCAAGTTTTGGAAAGGTCTGCTCGCGTCCCTCTCCATCCTTGACAGACCCGTCTTCCCATCTGCAGTTTTTACTTGTGCTGCGAAAGTTGATTTCGTTCATCTCGGCTGAGCCATGAGCTGTGCTCGGCTGTGCAGAGAGAGAGAGAGAGAGCAGGAGCCGCCCGTTCAACTTTCCGGAGCAAAGCCGCCGCCTCCCGCGGTGCCCGGTGCGCCGCTGCCCCGCGGAGCCGCCCGCGGGCGGGGCGCCGGGACCGTCCCTCCTTCCTTCCCTCCTTCCATCCCTCCTTCCATCCCTCCTTCCCTCCCTCCCCGGCCCGCCCCGGCCCGCCCCGCCCGCCGCGGGCTCGGCGCCTCCCGGAGCCGCTGAGCGCGGCGGCCCCAGCGGCAGGCGCGGGTCCTGCGCGGCCGCCGGAGCGGTGAGTCCCGGCGGGTCGGGAGGGGGCGGCGGGCGGCCGGGGGAGGCGGGAGGGGAAGGACGGCGGCGCTCGGAGGCGTCCGGGAGCGGACGGCGGTTCGCGGCAGTGGGGGGCTCATGCCTCGGGTTCGCATCCTTTGCACCTGCTCGTTCTTCTCTCCCCACCGTGAGCGCCGTCTCTGACGGGGCTCTCTGCCGGCATCCCCCCGGGAGCTCTCCCTCAGCCGAGGTCCCGGGGAAGTTGCTCGGTGCCGCTCGCCGGAGCCGCTCTCCTTCGTTCACCAGCGGTCGCTGTGGTCCCCTGCGCCCGGGACCGGGGCTCCGGCTGCGGCTCGGTGCCGGCTCTCACCGACCCGAGAGGATGTGGCACCAGGGTCTGAAACACCGAGTGCCGCCCCTCTTGGTGGTAATCTGTACTCCGATATTTGCACGGTAGTCAAATGGCTCTTTGGGTTATTTTACTTTATGGTGGCTGTTTTAAACCGTGTCCTGCTGCAAAGGAGACAAAAACCCCAGCTGTTCTGTCAGAAGGAGATCTGTGCTGTTATGTCATTTCATAATTGCCTCAGAATTGCAAATCATGGCCTTAGTCTGCCACTGGATCTGTGCCAAAGAACTCTTGCATCTATTAAGGATGGGTGGTTGTTTGGGTTCTTTTCCCTTTCTTTTTTTTTTTTTATTTTTATTTTATTTAATTTTTTTCTTTTTGGTCAAGAAGAGACAATAATGCCTTTTTACTGGCGTGGACTCTACACGTTAAGTTACTCCAGCCCGTGTCTTTAAGTGAACACACGATGTAACTGTTCTGAGTACTCAGTCTGATTCACAGAGTCAAGACATTAAATCTTGGCTAGCGACAATGAGAATTGTGTCCTGCTGAAAAGTATTCAACTGCACTTCTTTGCGTGAGCTGAAGCAGTTTCTCATTGTTACTTCAGAAGTTCCGATTCTGCCCAGAATGGCTGTTGCTTTTTGTGGGTAACAGACACAAGGAAAATAGCAACCTTCCGGCTTCAAACTAAACAATATCAGATTAATGACAGAGAACGAGCTCTACAGATCAGAGATGCAGCCACTTGCAGAGCCTTCATTTGTGACAGCACTTGGTTTGTAATCACAGAGGCTAGATCTACCCAACCCTACTATGCTGTGCAGTTCAACCTCTCACCGTGGTACCACTTGGAGGAAAAAGTGTGGTCCTGCCAACTATTCCCTTTTCCACGGACGCCTTGGTCAGCAGGAGCAGGAGGCAGACTGCTGCCATGGGGTAGAGAAGCTGGGCATGGCTGTGCCCCTCAAGGCATGGTCATCTCTAAGCTGTGCCACCAGGGCACATTAGATTAGCACATTAAAACACCAATTTAGTCTGTCATTTCAAAGGCTGGGTCCTTCTGCATCCTCCCTTCCTATGCTGATATTCAGTATTTCTCCACACTGCAACATGTATTTGCCAGCTCTTGGAAAAGATGGACCTTTCAGGGTCTGCCAGGCTGTGTGTATCAACTGGCATATTACAGTACTATATTGTTCTTTAGATGCATAACTTCACTGGCCTCTTATGACCTAAAAAGCACACAGAAAATAAACAAGGGCATATTGTTCAGTGGGAAGGATGCAGAAAGTTCTTCTACATTAGCTGTTAGTTAGGGAAACATTACTTTTAAGTGTTTCTCCTGATTGTCAGAAGAATGACATGGCACATGTGAGCTTGTTTTTTGCCAAGCAAGCTCTATTTGGAAGGTGAGGCATTTCTGAACTTCTTGGTCACCTTGGAACTAGTTATGAGTGCATAGCAGAGTCCTGCCCAAATCTTCTCTAATTAATTTGGCCAGAGGCCATCCTAATTAACCTTGAGGGAGTTCAGGGGTGGGAGAGCTTGCTATAAAACAATTGTTCTCTTGTAATTTGCCGTTCACAATGTGTTGACCAAGCCACGAGCTGCATCTCTAAAATCCTCTGGGTCTCTTGCTGAGGCCATTACACCAGTTTATTTGGTTTTTAACAGATGTTGTTTTCTAATCCTTGAGTGGAAGGGTTATCTTGCTTTCTGCAACCTTGTTATTGTGCTTTGTTGCAAGGGCCAGTGGACTTGGGCTTGCTGGGGAAACTCACCAGTTTCAGCTGTGAAGGAAGGGGTTGGTCAGTCTTTCAGCAGTCCTGATGCGATTGTTAGGGTCTCTGTGTGAACTGATGGCATCTTTTCACATCTACCTAGAAATAACCCTCAGTTCTTCTGGTACTGGCAGTGCCTGCAGGGAACAAAAAGCCGCATTAGCCTCTTTGCCCATGAGTATTACAGTTAGGATATTAATGGAACTTGTCAGCCATAACTTGGACCGTCTCAAATGGTGAGGGAAGGGAAAAAATCTGAGATAGTTGAAAAAAGGAAAAAAAAGTTAAAGGCTGGGTTCTGCTCTTTGAAAATGCTCATAGCACCCTGCAGCTCACTAAGAGAATTTCAGGATGGTCCATCTTCCCCCTTGTGATGGTGACTGCTCACCTTGTTGGTCCAGAGGGCTTATCTGTGCCCAGGCTTACCCTTACTGGTGGGCAGCCCTGCCCAGCACGCACAGTTCCTCAGCAGCATAGCATCGGTTGTGTGTAGCCTTCTCAAGCATCTGTCTAGTTTTTTTCTGTGCTAATGCATAAAAATGCTACTTTGGCATTTTCTGGTAAAGTGAGGGGTTAGGGGGAAATCCTGCTGAGACTACCAGTCAGGACACACAGATCCCAGAAAGAAAGATCAAAGGCGTCTGTAATACAGGAAGAAGCAGAGGGTCAGTCCGGAAAAGGGGGCATTTGATTATATGTACAAGGGTAATATAAAAGGGATAACACACAGGAGAGGATGGTAGTGTGTGAAAATGAGTAAACAAACAGATGTGTGAGACTATGCTGAGAATTTATTTACTTCAGAAGACACAATCCTTATCTCTTTGAAAGAAGAGAAGACCACACCAACCTTGGAACGGTTCTGCTCCCAGCCACCTTTGTGAGCAGGAGAAAGTGTTTGTTTATGGATCCCTCCTCCATGAGTCCTGGCCTGATGGGCTGGCCTGTCCTGCTGTGATTAGTAGGATGCTAATGTGTGTAATCCTTTTGATCACAGAGCCCAGGCTCTATAAGTCATGTCACTGTCACCTCAAAGAAGTTCAGCCATGTGATAGATCCCTTATTAAAAATTTTTGCTTTGAAAGATTTAATACAGTTATTATTAAGATCCCTTTTTTCTTTTTTTTTTTTTTCTTTTGTCTCGTACAAATGGAGAGCTTTTCTATTATAAAAAATACAAAAAAATAATACTTATTCATGAAGTCCTGATGTGGGGAGTAGCTTATTAGGACTTTGCCCATAGGTATTTTAGGTGGGATGATTAGCCCATAATATCTTGATTTTAAGATGTGAGCAACAAATATGATTCCCTGTGTTTTGTTTGTGCCCACCCGGAGTGGGCTGCTCCATACAAAATTGTAAACAGCATGGAAACATTCATCTGAGTTCTAAAAAATATCCTCTTCAGTTCCTTTTTGGGAGGCAAAGCGTTGACTAATTATGCTTTGTCTAATAAATGTACTATTTTGCTCTCCTGTTGTGACAGACAAAAGCTGTCATTTGAGGAAATTCACCATATGCTGCCAATTGGTGTAAGGACTGGTTATATCTGGAGCACAGAGTATCAGTGAGTGCTCTTTAACAATTGCTCCTTCTCTGAAAAAAATCTGGGCCAGTTTCAGTGGACTAATGTGCTGGTCTATCATTAGTGAAAGCAAGCTGTTGACATTTTGAAAAACAGCTAATACAAACAGTGGTATCTGTGCATGCTTGGACATATCCTCTCTCCCTGTTACACATTTACATCTATTTGGATGCTTAAGAGCCTCAGCCTATCAGTGCTCAGTCAGGCCTGGATTGCTCCATGGCAAATTTAAAAATCAAACTTATTTTGGATACCAACTCCCATCCATATACAGTTGGACATGTTTTTCAGCACTGTGTGAACACAATACTCAAACAACCATTTTACTTAAAAAAAACCAAAACTCTCTCTCTCTCTCTCTCTCTCTACCATTTTTTCTTGGCAAATGTGAGAAAGCAGAGTCTGAAACCTCCTAACAAATGGCAAAATGGCAGCACCTGAAGAGCAGCCGTCACTCGTCGAGATCTGCCCCGAGAGATGCTGTGCACTCTCGTGGTGGGTTTGCAGAAGCATCTGCACCAGTGAGATACAAGACAGGAATAACTACCTTCTAAGAGTCAAATCAACTCTTTAAGACTTGTTCCTCTCATCCTCCCCACTTCCTAATTTTATTGGAGACACATTGTATCATTAATTTGTTCTCTGGCACAATGCCTCCAGGATTTCAGTGAGGTCTTTTTTGCTCAAAGAATGCAAAGAGGATGTGAACTGTAATTTTCACTGTCTGTGAATCTCTATGTTAGAGAAAAAATGTGAACTCTCCTGCCTGCAGGTAATGAGAGTTAAACACAAAAATCCACATATTTCTTTTTAATTTCTTTGAGGTGAATGGGAGGGACTGGCCTGGGAAGACATGCAGAGCCAACATAAAGTTGGCTTATCTTCCAGCAATGACTTTGTCATGTCTTCCTCCCATGTAGTCTGCAGAGTTGATTATACATGTAGCACTAGTGGCTTTGAAGCCTTCAGTACAGCACTGATGGTAATGGCAACTTTTTGAAGCCTTTCCTGGTGTGTATCCATGATCTGATAAGAGTCCTTTGCTCAGGACCCCATTCTGGTGCCTCTGCTCATCTGCTGCCTCTTCTCTACTCAGGAGCCTTCAACCCACAGTGTGTGTTTTGTGTCTCAGCCTCCCTGTCCCTCCCATCCCTTGAGAAGAAGCAAAGTTTCTTTTTCTAACCCTGTGCCAGACCTGCTCCCCCTCAGCACCCCACTCACACTTCCCTGCAATGCAGAGATGTCAGGAAAGGAGGGTGCAAGGAGACTTGCAGTAGAGGGGCTGGGGATGGAGGGGAAAGTCACATTTTATTTGAGGTGAGTGGGCTGGTTGTAACACAGAGAGACTTGCACAAAAGAGTTTTGACTTTCTTGGAAATATGTGAGGCATGCCAACAAAACAATAAATTTTGTAGGGGGAAAGTAGAGGAAGAATATTAAAAAGTTTAGTTTCCACCCCGAATCCCTTGTTTCTGAGGAAGGATTGCTTTATCTGCACCACTTCTGATAGATGTTCATTCATTCTGTTCTTGAGAACCTGTATTGATTCACAGCCTGCCAGAATAAACAGAGCATAACTACCCTTATGGCTAGACAGTTCCTCTCAATATTTAATTTAAATCACCCTTGCTGCCCCCTAAGTCAGTCCCTTTGGTTATCCACATCTGCAGGGAGTAGGACAAGATTATCACAGCCTTTTAGCAGCCTGACATATTTAAAACTTGTTATTGTCTCTCGTTCTCTCACCCTCATTTCTCCACACTTTTCTTCCAACTAAACAAGCCCATTTCTTGTACCCTCTTCTCTAGGGGTCACACTTGGCTAAATTTTTTATCATTCCTGTGAGCATCTTGCTTGAGGAAGGACTCAAACTGGATATAGGGCTGAGAGGAGTAAAGAGCCCGATGCATGATGTTCCTCTTGATGTAACTCCAAGCTTATTCACTTGTGTGTACCAAGCCCTGCACTGCTCTTATCACAAAACCATAGGATTGTAAAACTTAGAAAAGGTCTCTAAGATCATTGAGTCAAATGATGTCATCCCCCTTTGTGTCTCTAGCCCCAGAGACTCTTCTGCTGTATGCTCCATTTTGTTTTGCATGGCATCCTTCTTCTTCAACATGTTTTTTTACACCTGCCTGTATTGAATCTCAGTCATTCATTTCAGACTGGGTCTCTGATTTATTAATATTTTATTCTAATTTTAATCCCTGAAAATGCTCACAGCATTCCCTAGAGATTTGTGATTGTAATCTTCCTCCTAATTTACAAGTCATTAATGGAAATACCGAATAGAACAAGACCCCAGGCACAGCTCTTATGTGTCTTTTCAAGTTGACATTGGACTTGCTACTGTTCCTTGAGTACAGATTTGAAGCATTTGTATGCCTGCCCACTGAGTAAATTGTACCTCAATTGTATTCACCTGGTTTGCATATAAGACTATCACATGCATTCATCAAAGCTTTCCTCATTCCAACGTGTGACTTCTACTGTTTTTCCTCCCTAGTCACTACGCTCCCAGCTCCATCAAAGAAGAAAATTAAATAGATTAGGCTTAATTTGTTCTTGACAAGTCTGTATTTTCTGTTTTCTCATGACTATCATGTGGGAGTGGATGCAGCTGCAGTGCAAGGCAGCAAGCAGGGAGATGGAAACTCTTCTTGGATTGCACATTTGCTCCTGCTCCACGATAAATCAACGCTTGTTATAAGTATTTACAAAGGAATTGAGTAATAATTAGTCTGATTTGATATCAAAGCAAGGTGTTTGGTCTATGATACCCCAGATCTGTCTCCTTCCCCCTGTTGTTTGAAGTTAGATAACATGTTTGCCCTTCATTCATCCTTTGGGAATTTCTAGAAGGTATTTACTCATGGCTTGGAGGCAGCCCTGACTAGTTCTCTACTCCTTCCTTACTCCTAGCCTGTGCTTCATTAAGCCCCGTCAAGTTGGATACATCCAACTTGGATTAATATTCTTTAATCTCTTTCTCCTGTGTTCTAGAGTGTCTTTGCATTATATAGCTAAAATTTGGTCATAGCGAACGTTATTGTTGAAGGCTTTTCAAACACTTTTAATAATAAATAAAGATAATAATTTTATCTTTCCTGATGGAGTGTGTCCCTATAAGTCAGTGGATGTGATGCTGGTTGTTTCCTTAGCAGAGGGCAAGGGCATGGCATTCTGGGGTGGCTGCATGCACAGCATCACTGCAGCCTGCTGGTTACAGTCACATCTGACTTTATTGTCCTGCAAAAGATGAAATTAGCAAGGTAAAAGCCTTGTTTAATGTGCTTTTGATAGGCTGTTTTATATGCACACATGCAAAACCAGAGTGAGAAAACAGGAACAATTAAAATGTCCAAAGCCTTAGATATCCTCCTGGGATGTAGCTCAGGGTTATATTTAGACAGAGCAAGTAGCACCATCTAGTATTAGAACAACCGTAAGAACCTGTTTTCCATGGCTCTAGTCTGTCAGGCTTTTATCACTTGATCTGAGACTTTCAGGTTGTGTCTGTCTCTCAGGCTAGGTTTATTTTAATATTGTCAGCTAAACCAATTCAAGTATTTCCAAAAAGAACTAGAGGGGAGGAGAGAAGGAATGTTATTTTTCCCATATGAGAAAGGGGAAAGAAAATAAATCCTCCGCTTTTTTGATTGAGAGCTGCCATCATGTTCAGGAGCTGGATCTATAGTGACAAGGCTTGGAGGCATCTGTGTGTGTTCTTAGCAGACTCATCTCTGTTTTGAGTTATTCCATTTTCTGAAGACTTTTCTCCCCATCCATCAGCACACCCCAGCCTCTGGTGCTGAGCGACCCACTGGTGACCCAGCCCTGTGCTCATGCCCTCGCTGCTCCAAGGGATGTGCCAGCAGTGCACAGCCCTGTGTAGCCCTGGCCCAGGGCTGTGCTGCTGGAGTGGGATCATCCCTGTAATGACAGCTTCTTCCAGGTATAGGTGAGATGGGTCTCAAATCTGGGAGCAGAGAGCAGGCACAGAAGTGTAGACAGGACAGGAAATGTTCATCAGGAGAACAAAGAAATTGGGGTGATGGATGCAAACTGAGGACAGGCCAGCAGAAGCTGTGAGGGGTGCAGGAGGAAGGATGACCTGACTGCCACAGTAGTGGGCTCTGTGGGAAGAGTGGCTCAACTGGTGGGACCGGGAGAGAGGAGGGCAGAGAAGGGATCCGGGAGGAGAGAGGGAGGACAGCAAGAAGGATTGGGTGAGTGTGGGAAGGAGGAAATGAAGGCACTGGGCTGCATGATGGTGAGGAGTTAATAGGGGTGGGGGGATATGTGACTTCCTGGACAAGTGTTGGTGTTGGATTAGCTGGACAGAAGGATGAATGAAAGCACAGTACACAAATTACTGCAACCAGTTTTTTTGGCTCATCCCATGTCTTCATTGTGTGGACAGCTATTTGCCACACTTAGGTTCATGTGCAGAGGCAGTAGGTTCTTACAGCAGTTGCTTTGAATATACCTAGTTCACTTTTAAAGCTGAGTCCTTCAAAAAATCAGGTTGTAAGCACTTCATACTGGGTGTCTAGAGTGGAGAGGGTTGTTTTCACTTTAGTCTATCTGCATAAATGCTCTGTCTGGCACATGTCTGATATGAAATGGGAATAATGTCACCCAGACGTGAGTGAAGATAAGCTACTTTAATGTGTGACCCATCTAGATAATGCACTTTGTAATTCAGATGCCTGTTAGTAACTACATCTTCCAAGCAGTGTTTGAATAGCTGCTGTAGAGACAGCCCAGGAGGAATTACCATCACCTAGCCTGCACACCAATCGAGGCCGGAGTCCTGCAGAATTCAGTAGCCTTAAGTCATGTAATTAGAGACCACAGCAAAATTTGTGTCTATGCAGGGTGCCTTGATTTTGGCAATTCTTGATGTTGTATGCTTCCTTTTGCACTATGAATCATGTTCCTTCAATGTTTTCTTTTCTTGAAAGTTGTACAAAATCATTTACATTATTGTTATAAATAGTTCTGCGGAGATGGGCAGGGAAAATCATGCCCAAGAAGGACTTCATGTGTTGAATTCAGCCAGTTAAAGGGTTACCACCTTCCCCTACATTTCAAGTAGTGGAGGGCAGGAGAGATATTACAGAGGGCAGCCAGAACCAAATCCTCTGTCACATCTGGTCTCCCACCCAATCTGTGGCTGCTGTGCCAGGATACTCTCTGGAGCTTGGGCTAAAGAAAGGAGCCTGCCAAGTGGCTGCTCAGAGTACCATGAAGGGAGCATTCAATGCCATGCAAGTAATTTCAGAGCATGGAGGTAGGACCTGCTTCTGCCATTGGTGCAAGTGTTAGCATCCATCATCACTGGTACTGGTGATCATACAGATGGTGGTGCTACCCAATCCCCACTCCCCCCCCAAAATAATAAGGCTTGGGAACCCCTGCCACTGAAAAAAAATTACAGACAGACAGATCATAAATAGAAAACAAGTGTTTCCCCCATTGAGAATGAGTTCCAGAAGCAGCTCAGAGGAAACTAGCACCACATTTCTTCAGGGTGTTTTTCAGGAGTGCTTTGGGCTTTTCTCAGGCCGGAGGTGAGATTCGTGCTCATGGACAGAGCACCCCAAGGTGAGGTGCTCTGATGACGTTTCCATCTGGTGATCCCATTGTGTCCCGCTTGCTCAGGCTGTGGGTCTCCATTGTGTCTGTCTACATGGGGGCTGATGCTGATTTCCGCTGTTCACGCTTGTTTCTTTGCGTCTCAGAGTGCTGTTGAGAAGTTTCCAGAGAAAAGCTTGGCCCCTGTTTCCAATGTAATGCAGAGCTGTACTGGCTGTCGGGGACAAGTCGGAAACACTGGCAAGATAGCAGGCATCCTCAGGAAGCAAATCCTATCAGAAAGCACTGATGTCATTGGCAAACAAAACAAATGAGGGCTGGAAAAACAAACTGTTTTGCAGTGTTGTTGATCTTCCCTCAAATTAGAAGCTCTGCACAGTCTTTACTCTGAGGTCCAGTCTGACAGATTATTTACATGGCAATACTGCAGCAATGGTTTTGTTACTCCTGCCAATCCAATTACTTTGATTTTATTTTTTAGGTTTATTTATCTCAGGGAGGGTGGGGTGAGTGTCCCAGAGCTCTAGCCGGATTCAGAAAGCTGGCCAGCATCCTTGCAGATGATGGGTGCTGACATGGTTGATGTCCTGCAAGCTTTGATCAAGCAGGACTTCCGACTTCCCTGTCCTTGGTCAGGTCCAGTGCAGGAGATGCTACTTCCTCATTACTTCTGCACAGTCCTTTGAGGCTGTGTCCCAACTAGTGGCCACCTAATACCACTGCTGCAGGCTCCTTGGAGCTTGTGCCGTGAGCATGGAGCAGGATTCTCCCCCTTGGCTGTTCCCATTGCAGTGTTGTGATGGGCATAGTGATAGAATCCTTCTCCCAGATGGGCCCCCCACCACACATAACACCATGGGGCTTCCCCTTCTACACACGGTGAGTTTGCAGAGCAGGAAGAGACAGTCATACCAGTTCCTCATGGCACACTTCTGCTTGTTGCTCCTCACCACTGGTGCCAAAAGAAGGATCAGAGTAAACCCCATGGGCTGGAGGTTTCTCGCCCACGCACCTTTGCCTCTCTGATGGCTGCAGTAGGTGGCAGGGAGGGGGTTAAACTCTTCTCCAAGCCAGCTCTATAATAGCAGGAAAAGCACATTTCTTCCTTGCACCTGTGAGCGCTTGGATGGGCTTTCTGCTGTTTATGGTAGTCACATTGGATCTTTCTCCTGTTAGAAGCTGAACAGCTCTAGCAGCCAGCTGTTCCCTTTGCTCTGCTGATACCTGGCTCCTTGCACAGTCTGGGCAGGGGGTGGATGGAAAATCAGCTTTTTAGGTCAGCATTCAAAAATAACCCACAAAGCCTTCCCTTCCTTCCATGAGGGAAGGGTCCCACTCCTCCCTGCTTTCTGCCTGCTTGTACTTACTGCTGGCTCACCTACTCAGAGCTCTTACTGGGAATTTGGAGTTCTGTTCTAGCTGGGGCTAATATCTTCAGCACAGAGCTTTATTTCTCTGTTTTTAAAGGGTGTGTAGTGTTACATGTGTGAAAAAGGAGGAGATTCATTAAGCTCTGGGGAAAAACCGGTTTAGGTTCAGGAGGCTCTCAGGCTGGAACACCACTTTTGCAGTGTTTCAGGTTAAAGTGTGGCTGTGTATAAAAATTGTGCCTGTTTTTCTACACTGTGAGTTCTCCTTGCATGAGTGCCATGGCCACCATGGGCAGCACAGCACAGAGGCAGCCAGAGGGTCCCTGAATGCTCAGGAGCTGCACACCAGGCTGGCCAAACTGGATCCACAGCTGGCACAGCATCCAGGAGTCAAGGCAGGACAGAAAATGGATGAGGCACTGGATAGGCAAAAAGTGGCCATAACACAGAGTGCTGCAGTACAGAAACTGGTTTATATAGCATGCCAACCCGTCCACTTCTGTATATATGTAGCATGAGAGACTTAATACTAATAAACATACAACAGCCATCTCAATAGATGCTCCATTTCAAGTAAATCCTTGTGAACAGACTTCTTCCTTTCTTCATGCCCAAGAAAAGCATTAGAGACCAGTGTATAAAATGCACTTTTGTGTCACGATCTTTGCAGAGACAGTTTCCTTTTAAGCAGCTGGGAGTGCATGGCTCATGATCCTCAGGTGGACCTGCTACTAAGGACATGCAGTACTCACTAGATGTGTTAAATGAGCTGTTCATGCAGGGAAAATAATCTTGTGGTTTATATTTTACATGAATCCATTTCTGCATGTTTTACCTTTTTATCCACCTTTTTAAAATTTCTTTCTTTTGGTAGCACAATTCAAACAGGAGGAATATATCAGGATGGGTCCATTGTTTTGTGCAATCTTAGGAACAGAACATTACCTTCCATGCATTTTAAAACTCTGGAAGAATAGGTATTCTGTAATTCACAGCCATATTAAGCAGTGAGAGTGGTATAGACAAGAGACTGTTTTCAGCCAGCTAATTCAGTTTGCTAGATCTTTGCTCTAGTCAGTGCAAAATTGAGGGCTGTCACTGGGGAAGAAAAATCTTGACCATCCTGTGTCTTGCAGATCCTTGAGATACAATGCACATGGGCATCACGTGTTGTTTCAAGTCATGTTACACAATGCAAGTGTGCTGTAAAAACAGCACACTTGGAATCTTAGGTTTTGTGTTATTCTAGCAGAGGATTGCAGCAGGCCAGTGCAGGGAGACAAGAAAGTAAACTGTAAAGAGGACTGTTTAGCTGGGGCATTGCCTGATATTACCTGGGTTTCTCATGTGGTTGCATAATTCGTTTTTGTTCTTATGCGTGGTTTGTCCTTGTTTATGTGAACATTTTTTAAAAAATTAGAATATGCAGAGCAGTAGGGAGAGGCTTATTGCTCTGTAATCCACCCTCTCCTCCTGCAGCAACTTAAAACATAATACAGAGCACGCCTTTCCATGACTGGAGAAAAATAGTTTTCTAAGGAAATGCCTCCTCAAGTTGTGGGTTTACCTCCAGTGCAAAGTTTTTATTTTGAGATCACATTAGTGAAATCTGAAAGCTGCAATCACCAGTGAATTCTTGAGTGAAAGGGACTGAGTCAGCAGCAGCAGCACAGCATCTGCTACTTGGCTGAGTGCAGGGAGGTGTATTGTCTAGGGAAGGACAGCATATGATTCATCAGCATCTGCATGCACTTTGCTTCATCTATTTTATTAAGAGGGTGAAAAACTGAGTACAGAAGATGACACCTTTAGCTTCAGTAGCCTATTGGCTCATCAAAGGTATCTTTCCTTGTCTAAAGTTGCCTTCTGCTTGTTTTTGGTTATGTTTTTGTAGTGATGGGTCCAGCTGGAAAGAGCTTTCTGATGGCACAGCTGTGAATGAAACCAGCACAACATGTTCAGTGTTGAAGACCTCCTGATTTCTCATGGATACAAATTGTCGAAAAATCCCCCTGTTTCATATGAGAACAGATGTGATGGATACAGGCATGAAATCACAGGGAACAGATCTGCTCAGAGAACAGCACTGAACGGGATTGAAGCAGAATCCAGAGCTGGGGCCAACAGCAAGAAACCTCTGGTGAAAACCAGCTCGAGCAGCACTGAAAGCAGCCATGGGAGCCAAGGGAGGCAAGCAGGTCCTGGTTACCACCATGACCTTCAGGGTTTGTCCACTTTTCATACTTCAGAAGGGGGGTAAGTTTCAGCATCATGCCATGGCTTTGCTTTCTCTTTCTTTTGGTCTTGACAGGTAACTAATCATGACTTTAACCCTTAACACCATATTCCTGTGATCCTGCTCCCATCCTGGTAACCTTTTCCGCTCAGTGGATGCCCACATCCAGTGACACATCCATTCACCTTCTAGAGAAAGGCCTTTGGGAATACTGGGATAATGGGAAGTGGCTGAGTGTGGGAAAATATGTTTTACTAATGTGGTCTGTATGATAAAGACCTTTCTGATGGACTTAGGAAAGCTTAGTTCTAGAACAGGGGAAAAAAATGGGGAAAAAGTCTTCCCTTTCTTCAGTTTTAAAACTTCACCTCACTTCTTCTGCCACTTACACACCCAGGTTTTACTGTGGATTCAGCCACTTGCAGCCCTTGGTGGATGCTCCTACACGCACTGAGGACTTGCTTGTTCTCCTAAGGCTGCTCCTGTGAAGTAAGCATGAGAAGGTGCCTGCGCACTTCTTTTTTAAAACAGCTCCAAGCCAGTTGAAGCTGTTGTCACTCCACAAAATGTGCTTGTACAACCATGGCTTGCTCAACACCGAGTACGTGCACACCGGGGCTGGGGCCGGCTGGGCAGGAAGAGCTGTGTGTACACACCGGCGCTCGGCCATTGTTCTGCAGCTATTTGAGTGCTGCAGATGAACAAAGGAAAGGGGCTCGAGCAGAACTGGAAGCCAGCCCAAGTATGACGATAGTTTGTAAGGAAAAGCCCCTTCCTCCTGCTGAGTGGGCTTGAAACTGAAAGCAGGGCAAAACATTGTCACCTTGGGAGCTTGTCCTCTTACAAAGACCTTCAGTAACATGTGGCAAAACCATGTGTCCCCTTACTCTTGGGCTCATCTGCTCTTTCCCTTCACATCTTTTCGCCATGCAAGTCTGTTTGCCTGGAGCAGAAATGGCTGCTGGTTGCCAGTTAGGATAATGGGCAGGAAGAAATGAGAGCCCTCTAAAGCAGTCACAGCACAGGACAGCGAGTCCTGGTGAAGGTCTCCAGGTGGAACCGTCCATTCTAGAGAAGGAAGGACAGAACACAGATGTAAAGGTAATTGGGAGGATCCTTTCTGGTGTGTTTTGGATGAAGTAAACTGGACAGCAAAAAAAGTGAGGAAAGATACTGAAAAAGAATGAAAGGGAAAAAGGTTTTGAAGCAGGGGAAGAGACTGTGCAGTGGTGCTGAGGAAGCTGGTGCTGAGTTTACAGTGTGGAGAGGTACTTTTGTGAAGATCTGGAAGCTACCACAGCACTGCTGCTCCTGCACCCTGTTAATCAGAGAATGTGTGGATGCACAGGGATTTAGGAGGGTGGCTGTCTCATTGCTTCCCATTCCTCTGGGTGCATCTGCAAGGGCTCACACATCTGCCCCACATCTTGGATATGGCAGAGAGATCTGTAATTGCTGGCCTTGGCTAAATACCAAACAATGCTCTCTAACAGTTTAATGATCTCTTTCTAAATGCAAGAGGTGGAATCTGCCAGTCTACAGCATAGTTAAATAGTATATCCTGGTTTTAAAAAGTGGCTTTTCCACATAAAATAGGGAACACAACCCTGGAAATGGCTTTGTCACACTTTCATAAAAATAGAAATATTCTCTTGCTATTACTGTTTCAGCAAACTCTGATTCCCAGTGTGACTACTGGGAACTCTCACAAGGCACTAGCAGCTGGGAAAACCTTTGTATCATCCCTTCCTTGCCACACCCGGAGTGTGGAGTGCCTCCAGTGTGGAGCATGACACAGTGGCCCAGCTGGTCCAGGAAGGGAGGAGGGAGCTCTCCAGGCCGGATCTGGGGAAGCCACAGCTGCAGCACCTGGTGTCAGCTGCTGAGCCTCAGTGACAGTCCCCCTCCAGATCCGCTCCCAAGTCACAAGGCTGCCGTGTGCTTGTGAGCTGCTCTGAATCAGAAGAGAAGATACCTGTGATGGCCCAGTTGGGAGTCCTTGGGCCTGTGACAGCAGTGGTGACCCCCAGCAGGCATTTTGATATCGCTGCTTGGTATCTGGACTGCTATGGGAAATCAGCTTCTGGTTCCCAGGCTGGGAAAGTACTGCAGACTTCAGAGACCTGGGGACAATTTGGGCCCAAAGAGGAGATGACCACAAGATACTACAAGTGCAAGATACTCTCTGGGCATCACAGGCTTCCTGCCACCATTTCCTGGTGCTACCTTCCCAGTCAGCACAGAGCAGGAGAGGGCCTGAACAGTCCATGTGTGTCCTCACATGGTGGTGACAGTTCCACAGCAACTCAGAGCATGGCTTAGGCTCCTCGTCCAGGGAATTATCTACACCTGATGTAGAACTGATAAAACTTCCCATACACCATGGAAGTGAGTGATGTTGCCAGCCTCCTGGCTGCCTCTGGAGGCAGATTTGCAAGGCTGGTGGGGTTTTTGTGATGGCAAGGGGTGCTATGGATGGAGGCTTCATAGCCATTGCTCCTGCTTTTTTTGAGGGGAGAGTGATGCCCTGTGGAGTGGGGAAGCGGTGTTTGGCTCCATCCTGTTGTTCTTCAGGCAAAGTGTGACAGAGCAGATGGTGGGAGGGCTGTCCTTGCTTAACTGAGCATTCAGAGGCCACACAGTAAAGATTTAGAAGAGGAGACAAGTCAAAGAAAATGAGAAAGCTGATCCTATGGGTATAGATGAGAGTTCTCTCTTCACAGGATAACTCCCTCCTGATTTTGTTCTAAGTGGAGAGAAGAGGCACTTTGCTTAGTTGTTTGTGTGGGAGGAACTATGTTAGTAGCTGGCAAATATAGGGATAAATAGATATCATCATAAATGAGATCACCTGCTGGAACAATTGAAAGAGTATACTGGTGTTTTCCAATGCTGGGTCTCAGAAGAGTATATGTGAGGATAGGATCTCAAAATAGAACAGAAGCAGTTAGTGTCCAGAATAGCCCTCTGAAAACTTTTCCACCTTGCTCTTTAATAGTGCTCTTTGTGGGGCACAAAGTCTGCACCAGTGTCTACAGTTCATGCAAGATGAGCTACTGAATGCCCAACACCTTCCACTTGCATGTTGGCAGCCAGCAACATTGCCTACATAGCCCTGCAGTGGCCTAATTCTGCAGGGTTTGGACTTCGATGCCTGTTCCACACTCCTTCACTTTTGGCCCCATTATCTCCATCATGTGAGGTCCTGCTGGTCAGTGTCACCCTAGGGGAAATGGGAGCTTCAACCCACAGCCCTGAGCAAGACAGCTCAGTGAAATGTAGTCATGCAGCCAGTGCAGGGTAGATGGATGGCCTCATTTCTTGTAAAGGCCTGAAACTCACAGAAAGCTAGAAATAGTTTTGGGGGTTTAAAACCATTTTAATTAAATTAACTTTATATAGAACCCATTTGAATCACTTTTTGAGAGGAACTGCGATACTCGTTATAAGCAAGCCTGTTCAAAAAGAGTTCATAATGTTAAAATGCACCTCCTTGATCCCTTGGGACCACTCTGCCCCTGGAACTTAAATCTCCACAGTTGGTCCCATGGGACTGCTCCATCCTTGGCTCCCTCCTCCTCCCAGCTGTCAGGCACTTGTAAGCTTCTGTGTCCAGGTGTGCATTTCTGTGTGCATCAGCACCAGCACATGGCAGAGAGGCACAGAATTGTGTAGTGGCATAGTCAGAGATGAAGTGCTGCACAGAGGGGCTGTGAAATCTTTTCTTTGGTGATATGTCATGGGCACAAAAGACTGCACCGTGACTGGTGCTCATCATTCAGAGATCTAGCACTGCTGAGGCTCCAGTGAAGCATTTTAAACTTGGGGTGGCTCTTGGAAGTTTCCTCTTCCACCAGTTCCTTGACTGCAAACCCAGAAGTGCCAAATGTCCTGGAAAGAGGCACTCTGCTGCAGTTGCAGCCACAAGCAGTGTGGTTGTGCTGTGCTGCCCCACTGCCTCCTGCCTGCTTGCCTGCCAGCCTGATGTGCTGCATGCATGCAGGAGCTGCTCTCCATCACCAAGAGCAGAGGAAACTTCAGGATAGAGTTGTACTGGAGGGTCCTTGGAGCATCCTCTTCCCACTGCACAGTGCAGTGTCATCTTCAGAAATTTACAGGGTCCCTGATAGAGGCTTGGCTGTGTAGCCACTTTGAGTGCCTTAGCCAGGACTTAGAGACAAATACTGTCTGTCCTATGAGTAGATCTTAGGTTTAGGTTTAAAGTGCTCTAAATGCCTCCTTTTAAGTGTCTTTTTTACACTCTTGTTGCGTTGATAACATAGTACAGGTTACATGATGGATTGTATCACGTTCTGAAGTTCATTACTGGAGCCTAGTTATTAACCTTTAAAATAAATTTAACCTTTTAAACAGCTTTTAATAAATGGAGGAGCTCTCTTTCTGTTGAGAAGAATTTTGGGTTACTTTTTGGGATTTTTTAATGGTGAATTAATCTTTGCAACATCACTGGAAACTTAAAAAATCAGAATTTTTAGGTGCTTTTCTAAGAGATGCTACCACTTAAGCAGGAATCATCTCAAAGAAGTCTGACAGCCTGTGCTGAGCAAGATGTCAAACTAAATAATTGTAATTGTCTCTTCTGATCTTGGAATCTATGATTGTACTTCCTGCAATTTCTGTGGACCCTTTTACAATGATGGATAAAATCAATCAGAAAGAGCAGCCTGTCTCTTTCCTGCTCACTCCTGCTGGATCCTGTTTCTCACCTCATTTTGTAAACACAGTTACAAATGGTGCCAGAGTAGTATGGGGATGAGATGAAAAGGTAGAAGATAGCATTTGTTCAGCTGTATGTTTCCACATGGAAGTGTTGGTTGTTACTACAAGCAGATTCTGATATAGGAGGTGTCCTGTTATATTTCATTGATTAATGAAGATATGTGTTCATTCTTGGGATTCAGCAATCAAACTGGATTTCACGCTTCAGAGGCAGAACATTTTGTTCAGAAGTTCCATCTTAATCCAACTGAATTTATATGATCAAGATGGTTCTTATCCCAGTCTAGTTTTTAAACTTTTAGACTCATAGGATGAAGGTAATATATATAAAAGAAAATTGCTGTGGATCTGGATGGCTTAATTTTCATTCTGAATTTTGACTAGTATTATGTGCTGACAAACTCCCATTTAAATAGATCATTTGGTAAAAAAGAGCCAGATGATGCTGTTTATATACCTTGGGGTGGAGGGAAGAGAAAGAAATCCTTGGGTTCTATCTACATACTTGTCCTATTTCTGTCAATTTTGATTTTTCTTTCCAGTCTTATGCTGGTGGCAGCCACATAGTGTAAAGGCAGTTATATTATTGGACACCTTAGGTACAAGAATAGCAGAATGCAATTCAAATAGAAAATTAATTATTTATATAGAAGGGTACCAATTTTGTTCTGCAGGAATGTATAAAACAGTTTACAGTGAGTTCAGAATAGACAAAGAACCTATTCTGTTCATGTAAATCTGTGTTCTGAATTTCTCATCTGCAATGTCTAATGTCTTTCATATTTCACTAATAGATTCTTTTATTTAAGATTTTATACTTCTTTTGAGGTATTTTATGTTATAAATATTGGTTCCATTTTATTCAGAGATGTGTTGATACATCACCATTGTTGTGACATATGTCATTTAATCCAAAGCACCCTGAAGAAATTTGTTCCCTCAGAAAGAACAAGAATCAATTCTGGAACTGACATGTTTTATTTCAGCACTTTTACCAGAATGCAAATCATGTTTCTTACAGACATATCTTATGAAATCTTACGATATAGACATCTACCTGTTCTCCCTACCTCTGCTTCTTGGAATCCTATTAAACTTGAATACCGCAGTAGTCTCTTGACATCTATAGATTTTGATTTAGCAGGATACAGAAGTAATTCAAGGCAGTCACTTCTGGTTTTAGAATGGCATCTTAGAATCAGAGGCTGGTTGGAGTTGGAAGGGACCTTCCAGATCATCTTGTTCCAAGCCCCCTGCTATGGGCAGGGAATTTCCTAAAGTCCATCAACGAGGGCTGTGCATGTTTGCACAGCAGGTAACTATGTGCATTTGTGTCACTAACATCTTTGCATAGCTAACATGTCGAAAGAGCTTCTGTCCCTTTCTTTACCCATGTTAATTGACTGACTTTTAAATCCTCTCATTAAAATTGTCATCTAGTTGCAAATAGATTACACAAAACTCCTTTGGCATAACTCATCATTTGACCTCCTAATGGGCTTACCCATGGTAGAAAGAACAGGCACCTGTGCACTGCCTCTGACACTGCTTTTTTTTTCCCCAGGGTTTATGACAGGCCTCATTTAGCATGGTCTTCCCAGCCCAAGACTGATAAAGATCTTGCCTACTGGAGAAGACGAGGACAGGACTTCAGTGTGCTACTGGGCTATTCCCAGAAGGCCAGTGTGGAGATGAAAGGCCTGGCTGCAGCCCCAAGGGCGCCCCGGCACCCCAAGGAGAATCAGCTGAAGGTGGGGATGGGTGCAGGGTATGTCAGAAGAAGCGGCTTGCAGGAAAGCTGTGAAGTGCCCAGTGACTGCAAATGGCAAAGTCTGGAAGTAGAAAGCTGGAACCAGCCAAAAAAGGTAGGGAGGCAAATGTCCGAGGGTGACAGGGAGAAGCTGCTTCAAGAGTTGTATTCGCTGACCCTGGGAGACAACGTACTCAGCAGCCAGAGCAGGGGGAAATCACAGTCATTGCCAAGGGTCCTTTCACCCGAGAGCATGAGGTGCGTGGAAATGCCCTCCCTGACCAACAGTAACAACTCGCTGAGCGTCACTAAAACCCCCTCCTATGCCCCAAACAGACTGAGTGTGGAACCAGCCAAGCACCATGGAGCGGGAGGCCATTTCCTTCCCCTGGTGAAGCCCAAGTATGGGAGACCTCTCAAGCCTCCATCCTATGAGCTGCAGCGGCAGACTAGGGCACCTGCAGAAACTGAAGGTTTCCAGGATCACTACCAGAAAGAGGAACCTATCTCCTACTTAGCCAAAGTCAATGAGCCAAGGCAAGATTCTGGCATTCCAGACTCTGGTTTGGAGCCTCCAGTGTACGTACCTCCTCCTTCTTACAAATCCCCACCTCACCAACACGTGACCCCACGTTCCCCCAGTGAAGTGCCTAACACCAACACGTGCGCCAGCAGTGATCCACAGGGTCCTGCAGAGCGGGTTGTCCCCTGCCAACGACCAGCCATGAATACTTTTGAAGTGGGGGGTGACCCTTGCAAAGACAACCATTTTCCTCATGGGAAGCAAAGCCATGCAAGGCACCCTGCTGACCACCTGCGTTCCATTCAATATATTCCCTTTGATGATCCTCGGATACGACATATTAAAATTGCACCACTGGAAGGTCTGCAGGGCAACTCTAACCACACTGAAAATGCACGTAGTCCCAGTTCTGGTGCTTTGCAAGAGAGAAATCTTGAAGTACAGTACAACAGTGCCTTTGTGAATGCATCAAACTTGTCCAGTTCAGCAAAGGGAGAAAGAACTTCCAACAGCTCCACCCATAGCAACAGATGGTTGGCACCATCCATCCGAGACCAGGAAAATTGTGCCTTGCCGGACCAAAGAGACAATTGTAGAGCAAGTAATCACAGCCCCCGTAATGAAGCCAGCGCAGAGTACACGAAAGGCAAACTTTCTGTAAGAAATTCACATATGGACAACACCTGTGAGACTGTTACAAAAGTGAAAAAGTTTGAACCTGGAACTGGGATGCAGAGCAAAAAGAGTTCAAAGAAAAAAATGAATGAAACTATATTTTGTTTGGTCTCCATCCCAGTTAAATCAGAATCCAATCTGCCAGATACAGATAGGAACAACAACATAACTCAGAGCCCTGATAAGAATAGATTTGATAACAATGGGGCTTTGCAAGAACAAAGTCTCTTAAGTATGTCTTCAACAGACTTGGAGTTACAAGCGCTTACAGGAAGCATGACCAATAAAAATGAGTTACAAAAACAAGAGCTGTGGAGACCAGAAGAGTTCAAACAAATGAATGACCTCAGATTTATTCAGCCTACAAAACACAGAGAGCTCAAATATTCTGGCTCCTGGCCAGGTGATCAGTACAAAGACCAGCAGACACAGACCAGTTTCTCTGAAGAACCTGAGAGCCCACAATTTTTCCATGGTACAAAACCTGGGAAGCCTGATAGTAGCAAAGCACTATCTCCAGGGCTCCCGGGACGTACAGTATCCACAATGGGGGCAAACCAGACAGGATCACCTTCTGATGAGAGAGGCTGTAGGCAGAGTGGTTACAGTATGAAGGGCCAGACACACCTCAGCCAGTCTAGCAACAGTGCATTTTCCAGGACTGCCACCTCAGTCCTTCAGTCTCCCTCCCCAAAAGCCCACCAGAGCCCGCCTGTGCCTGTCCAAGAGAGGGAAAATGGCCTTTCCAAGGGAGATGTAGTTAAGGGAGAACCAGGTGCTCCCTGCAACAATAAAGAACCATTTGGGCAGTTCCTTTTGAAACCTGTAAGTCGCCGTCCCTGGGATGCAATAAGTGAGCTAGAAAGTTTTAACAAGGAGCTGCAAGGGCAGGAAGAGAACACAAGCAGTGAAGAAGATTTGGAAAGTGCTACAGCTCCTCTGCAGGCAGGTGCCTTTATGCAGAGGAGGGAGTCCAGAAATGAGAAATCAAGCCAGGAGCCAAAACATGGTGGGAAATCAGAAATGGTTGTGCCAGAGGTGCCTGTATTTAGGTCAGGAAGGGTTAAAAGTAAGTCTGAAAGTTGGAGCATGGGGACAGAACATGGTGGTGAGCCAAGATGCGTTGGCTCTCAAGGCTTCTCAAAGCCAGGAGGGAGCAGTGAAGGAGTCAGGCCAGCAGATGTAAGTCTGATAACAGAAATGGGGATAGGGGAAGCCAAGAGTAGAACAAGCAAACAGCCAGTTCATGTGGGCCCTATCAAAAGAGTTTTGTCCAGTAGCCCAAGTAATTCATGTCACAGTAATCCTTTCAATAACCCTCTCTTGCAGGAGATGAGCGAAGACCAAAATTACCTAGACTTTGTTAAACTGAGCAAAGGTGCAACTCCCACAAATGATAGGGTATTAGAGAGAGGGTCAGCAGTACGCTTGTCACTAACAAAGAGGAACCAAGGGTGCTCTGAGCCAGATTTGAGGTCAGTAGGACTTGATGTGGCCCCAGAACTTGGTGCTAACAGCTCTGATCACTCTTCAGATGGAAATGCAGTGGAAATCCCTGTGAATGAGTCATTGCAGGCAAGAGCTGCAAGAATTTTAGGTATAGATATAGCAGTGGAGTCTCTCCTTCCAGATGACCATGTTGGGTCTCACCCAGGCACTAGCCCTTCAAATGGTGCTCAGGACTTTGAGTCATCAATGATAGGGAGCACAGCAAGTAATAAAGAAGGAAAAAAAGAAGATTCATATGAAGGCAGACGAAAGTGTGGCTGGACAGAGAGTGCTCTCTTTGTCAGAGCAGGAGGACGATCTTTATACCCTGATGAATGCTGGGCCACTCACCAGGAAGCTGGTGCTAAACCACTGGTAACTGAGCAAGCTCTTGAACAACCTGTGAGTCCCAGCCAAGGTGAGAGCCAAAACGTGGTTTGCAAGTCAGCTGCTCATCAGCATTCAGAAAAGAGAGTGAGGAGCACCTCAAAAGTGATAGAGACACTCCAAGGCAAGCTGACATCTCCACCCAGCCGGACTGCCATGGATCGCTTGGTGCGAATGAAAGAAGTTGACTCTGTGTCGCGGATGAGACGTCTGAGCATTAAGAGCGCAGACTCGGCAGAGGAGGTGGATGAGGAGAAGCTGTCAAAGGTACCAGAGGAAAGAGGAAGCAAACTGGCAAGCTCAGGGGCTGTTTCCAAGCGTGTTATCTCTCTAAGTGAAAATGGATGTTTAGGTGGAATGGACAAGAAGAAGATCGACAGAGATTTTTCTTTAGGTAAGACCCTGTTATGAGAGATCCAGATGGGTACTCGTTCCTTATGTAATGGGCATGATCGGTTTGCTTATGCCCACGTAATGCTGCTCAAATAGTAACAGTCTGTAGGTGGTACTATCCTCATCTGGGAGCCACCCACTTTGCTCTCCTTGTGGAAAAGATGAGTGTTCTCTGGTCCCATTTTAGCAATAGTTACTGTAAAACTCACTTGTGATATGGAAATTCATTCACAGAGAATGGAGTGCTCCCTAAGGTCTTATCTCTGTGTAATTGTCTCAGGGAATGGCCAGGCTAAAACAGTGGAGTTCAAAGACAGTCACTATAATGCCAGTGTTTGGGAACATGTGGTGATTTAATCACAGCTGCTCCTTGAATGCCAATTTTTTTCCTTCTCTAATACTTAAGTAGACACATACTATATCATAGTTCAGAAGAAACTAAAAATAAAAATCTGATGTTCTTCTATGAAGCCTCTGGGAAATGGTTGTATATAGGGGCCTGGAAATTCTCTCTCTCTCATGAATATTTTCCAGATCAGATGTTGAGAATAATTGTTAACCCCAGGACAAATGGAAAGTTGACTTTTTCAGTGAACACCTTTTTTTTTTTCCCTTTTTTTTGGTGTTTCTGATCTCTCTAAAACATATAAACTTGTGTAGTCCATATGCATTCCCAAAGTAACATGAGCTGTTCCCTTTCTAAAACAGTTTTCATTTAGCATTTTGTTGAACATCAGTTGTTGCTATAGACCTGTGTAAAGGGATAAATCTCCTAGGCCACCTGCCTAGTCCATTAAATAAATTGGACTGAGCAAACATACAGTGTGAAAGTTGTTAAATTAGTATTAATATCCTTTTTCCATCCTTTCTGTTACAGTTGACACTTTACCTTGAAATCTGCACAGGTTATTCATTTAACCTCATTGATATAAATCTGTTCACAGTTTTCCAGTACAGAGGAACTGAAATTCAACAGAGTATACTTTTAACTGGATTTATGCATTTCTAACTGAAAATAAATGCTTTTATGAGTTCTAAGTATTGACTTCTGCAGCCTTGCAGCCTTTTTCTCCATGTCTTTTTCTGTATCCCACATCTTTGCCTCTTTCTGCTCTGAACTGTATTTCTCCAGACCAGATTTTTCAAACAGACTGATTCAGCTTTCTTGTACCCATCAGGTCTAGTATGCCCCACATGCATTTCATATGCTTTCCTCCCTTGGGGTTTCTGCTGGAGTGAAGAAAATAACTGTTGTGGTGACATGACTTCAGGGATGTATCAAAACAGATTGTGTGCATTTTATTGGAGAGTTATTCTGCAGTAAATTAGGTCTAAATTTATCCCTCTTGCTGACAATGCCAGGCTTGTATTCTGCAGTGTGTTCCCACTGCAGCAGTTCCCTCACAGCCATAACAGCTCTCTCCATGTTTGGATGGCATGAATGTCCCTTCCTGCATGGCACATGTCCAGTTCTGCAGGGTGACACGCATGGGGTGGGCTCCTCCACTGGCCTCTTCCCATCCAAAGTGACCCTGATTTGTTGATGGCCCCAAAAGCTTCACCTTACTGAGGGACTGTAGATTCATGTTTCTAAAAAGGCCTAATGTTGTGCCTTCCTCTGTTAGGTCTCATACCAATTTCCACATAAGTTCATTGGTACCATTGAAAGCCCAAATGAAAATTAATCCTGGAAAACCATTGTATTTGTTACTTTCAGAAAGCAAATATTCCATTCTAAAAGGCCACTTCATTTGGAACGAGGTAGGGTGATGTTAGTTTTATAATTGCAGACTGGGCCTGTCACAGAGGCTGCAGCCCTTAGCAGAAACAGGCTTTCACATGTATAATGTAGCTTGGCAGACGAACAGTCATCTCAGAGTAAGAGCTCTGCCAAAACTGAGTGCAAGAAGCTCATCTTACTATGCAAATACTGCCATTAGGAGAACATCTCGAAGTGTTCCCAAATGCATTGGATGCCTTTTCTCCTTTGCTGTTTGAAGACATGAGGCTGCTAATCTGGCTTTGTTTCTGTAGAGAGCATTTTAAATGAGCTTAACCAAATGTTGAATAAACATTTCTGCATCAGTGCTAGAACTCCTATGTCTGTCCCCCTCAAAAGGCTGACCTGGCCTGTCAGTCTGGCACCTTTTTGTCCTTGGTTTAGGTGCTGAGGGTATGGGTAAGCTTTCAGGGAATATATTGAGCCATGTAGAGGCTCCATGTATTATGGCCTGGTTTCCCTCTTTCCTCCCCACCCCTGTCCTGCCACTCCCTGAAACAGGTGATCATCTGAAATTTTGTGGGGAGTTCTGTTAACGTGAATGTGTCTGGTCTTAGGAAAATCAGGTCTGTGAAATGCAAATCCATTTTTATTCTTAGGTCAACCTGTCACTGAACACTTGAGAATTTTATGTTCTAGCAGTTTAGATGGCAAAATATTTACAATCAAAAAAACGTTACTGCTTTAGAGGCATCCTCATATACCATCAGTGCATTAAGCTTAAATAGATGCAGCATTATTCTGGAGCACACTAGCTCTTAAAATCTTTATTCCTGTTGATTTTTTGCATTTGTGTGGTGTCTGTTTGGAAATACCAGAAAAGGCTTAGCAGAAATCATAGGTGTTGCTGGCACAGACTCCAGTCTTGGCTGGACTAGCAGCTTGAGGAGGGTGGGCTAGAGAAGTGATAAAAGATTCTGTACCACAAATTCACCCACTGGGTGGAAGTCCTTCTTAGCCAGTTCCCCTTTGACATGAGTGTGGATGTAGCAGATGGACACTTGCACACAGGAGCAGAAATTTCCCTGGAGGATTTTTATGCTTTTTATGTTTGAATGAAGACATTCACTCACATCAGCACGAAAGTCCTGAGGATGAACGTTTTACTCCAAAGTGTCATATTTGTGTGTGGAAGTATTTTCATGCTCAGCTGTTTAAAGGCGAGCGCTGTGGGAGTACAGCCTACGGGAGGGACGTTTAAGGTTAGCACAGACACTCAGGTTGCGTAAGAGCAGGAGCAGCACGCGGCAGCACGGCTGCACTGCCGGTCTGTCCGGGCCCTTCTGCGCCTGCAGCCTCCTCCCTAGGTAGCCCGGGCTCCTACACGCCATCACCGTGCACCCCAAGGGCAAGTCAGGTGTTTGCACGATGGCACTGGGCAGGCAGACCTCACAGGGCAAAGCCTTTTCATCTCAATCCTGTCCCAGCGTGACGAGGGTGAAGGCTCATGTCTGCTCACTTCATGGCCAGCACTGGGATAAACCCAATTAAAAAATTGGATAGAAGAGTGTCCTTGAGGATTTGGGAAAAGCAAAACGAACCTGTGGTATGTCCTGTGAACTGGCAGGGGGGAGGCTGGAAATGAAGAAGAGTGGTAGTAAGCCAGCCCAGTGCTTTAGTGAATAAGGCTGAAACATGAGCTGCGGTTTTGCAGACTGAAGCGAGACAGACTAACCATAGTGATGCAACGCAGCTGTGCTTTCCTGTTTTCTGTTGAATTAATCTGAAACGAAGGATTTTCAATCAAATGAAAAGACCCTGATGACTGCATGGCATAATCACTCCTTCAGCCAGCCTTACACACCCTGCTAGGATGCTTAAAGCATTTACTAGTCCTTAGTGTTCAGTACAAGGGGAGCAAATCTTACTCTTTTTCTTCCTGTCAAAGCACCTGAAAACTGGAAGTAATCACTTATCATTCAGTGTGTTTGTTCCTACCTACCTAAGGCCTTCCTGAATTCTATCTTCATGCATTTGATCAGAGTTGTTCCCGAATTATACTGGTAAAAATACAGAATTTGGGTCAGGAATGTGATATGTATCTTTAATGCAGCAAGTCCATTATCAGCTTTTCTTCTTTTTAAATAAAAACTAGGGAAAAGATGTGTCATTTCCACAGCTAGCAATATTGAATAGATTTCACAATACATTATTAATAGTGTTTTCTTTTATTTTTCCAGATACGTATGACCCCACCAAAGTTGAAAAGGTGTGAGATTAATGAAGAGGAGAATAGAGAAGTTTCTGCTCTACTAAGAATGTTTCACTGATTTTTTTTTTTTTCTGGGTGCTTTTTGTTTGGTTTTTGTTCTTTAATGTATGGAAATTGTCTCCATTTGTGATATTCATGGTGTACTGATAATGCCTTTACCACTGCCACTAGGAATTAGCTATTCATGTCTGAAACTGTTGCAGAGACCACAGAAAAATCTGACTTCTACGTTGGAACCATCTGGCTCTGTAGTGTTTAAGACAATACCTACCACTGGCAAAGAGTTTTCATCTGAACTTTATTTCAGTCTTTAGCAAGGATGATGAAATGCATCAAGTGAGTTGTTACATTGGTGTAAATGTAAACGTGGGAGATTAGTGAAATTATTTTTAAAAGAATGTGAATTATAAGCTAAACTTCTGAGTATCTGCATTCTAAACTTTGTTTAACTTAAGGGATTTTTGGCCAAAAGTAGAAAGTGCTGATGCACTGTGTGGAGGAAGAATGTGAAAGAATGGTAGCAAAGACTGATTGTGAAATTATGTCTGACTTCCAGAGTTTGTATTTACTTGGATTAAATACTTACTTGCCACCTAGAAAGAAGAAAAACAAAATGCAAAAGCTTCTAAAAGATGGAAGACTTTTGTAGTACAGTGTACAGAACATGTAATTATAGTAGCTGGCAACTATGTTTCAAACCAATGCAAAGTATACCACTGGCTGTTTTGCACTCAGTATTACCTATTTTTGTTTTGCTGTTTAGAAATTCTTTATATGAAAGAATAGTAGCTGGTTTAAAATAGCCCATTTTAACAAAGTAACTATATTTCTTGTTACAGAATACTATCTATTTTTCTACGATGTAAACAATTGCTAACAAGTGGCAAGTATAAAGAAGTATTATTATTATTATTATTATTATTATATTTTAAGAAGACTTATTCCTCTGAGTGAAGGTGCCCTAAGCAGATTTCACTTGTATATCTTAATGCACACACCATATTGCCACTTACTCAGTAGTGCTACCTTATTTTGTTCTGAAAAAAAAGCCATCTATCTATCTATCTATCTATCTATCTAATCTGTCTAATCTATCCAATCTATCTATTAACTACAGGGTTAATTTCTAATTTTTCCCACTCAACCCTTGGATTGTTCTTCTTGGAGCCACTTTCTGAAACACACTGAGAACTCTCTAGGCTGGTGCTGCTGCCATTCCATTCTAGGGACACTGATTACCAAAAAGTGGGTTTGGATCTTTGTCCCAGTGTTGCTGAGTGGCTCAGATAAAATACCTGCTTGCTTCCTTATACTTTGTTCCCTTTTACAGATTATGAGTTTGGATTAGGCCAGTGCACAAAAATAAGCAAAACTGGGTTCTTCCCTGAAGTCACAAGGTGTTGCTGGGGAGAAGTTCAGGTGTCTTTTTGATGGCATTTAAATACATGGCTTTAAATATATTTTATCTGCACAAACAAATGCATGAATTACAGGATTTATAATAAAGCCTATGCATTCTGCCCTTTGATCCTGAATTAGCCTGCTTAGTATCTGTGTCTTAAAAGCCTTTATGTACATTCCTGTATGTTTTTTGTAAGTACCTGTGTACTAACATTCTTTTGATGACTTGTTCATATATTCACCAGTCCATTTTATTGGCCTTTTCTGGGTTTTAGAATAATTTTATTTTTTAAAATCTTGTAATTTCTTGAAATATTTTTTCCTAAGTCTGTAATTTGGAAAGAACGATCGGGAAAAACACTCATCCTGTGTTTTGGCAGCAAGAGTTTCTTGTCTGTAACACATAATTCTGTTACATATGGACTATTTAAAGCTTGCTTGAAAAGAAAATGTGGTGTATAATTTATTTTATTAACTCTTCGTGCATGCTGTGAAGCAATATTTGTTGACAAACTGTTCCTACCACTCTTATTATATTCACCTTCATCACCATCTAGAACATCCAGGGGCTTGTAAATAGCTACAAAACATGTTTTCCACCCCACCTGAATCCTGCCCATAAAAAACAGTTCTGAAAGAACTTCATCAACTCTCATCTTCCCACTTACCAGTGAGGCTGAGATGTGTAGCAATTAATTGAAAGTTTTAATTTAACCTTGATTGCTGAAGAACTGTAAATTGTCCCATATAGACATTTCTATTACCTTCTGTTTATGTCTACATGGAACAGAAGTTTTCTGTGCATTTTAATTTTTCTTATTATAGGAATAGGTTAATTGATTCTCCAGTGTGCCTGTTTCATCAGTCATGTCAAATAATTACTTTTCCAAAGCACACAAAACACCCAAGATCTTAAAAAAAAAAAAAAAAAAAGGAAAAAAAAAAAGGCAACAATACCGCAGGGAAAGTTTTATTGGCCAAAACCAAAAAAACAAAACCAACAAAGTGAGTAAGCTTTGTTTTGCAGTTGTATGTGACTGACCAGTGGATGAAGGAGAAGAGTTAGTACGCTTTTAGAAATGGTGTATTCCTCTAACAACTCTGGTTCTTTCATTTAATACTATGATACAGACAACTGAGAAATGCATAGGGTACAGTTTTCTGAACAGTTTTGCCTCAGTGTTTCTACAGGTCAGCTATTGGAATGGACTGGATCATACCATAGCTAAACTACCTTTACAGAAACCTTTTGCCAGTTTGCAGTCAACAGAGAGCCCCTTTTATACCAGACATGGTTAAAAAGCAGTAAATGGTAACTTCCAGTGCCTGTCTCAATGGTACGTAAAACTGTCTTGGCAACAGCTGTCACTGGTAATGGCAACAGCAGGAGCTCAGGGCTGAGCGGGTGCAGAGGTGGAGGATGCCAAGGGCTGCTTCCAGTGCCTCGTGCCGTGCAAGCACAGGGAAAAGTGAGGATCTCTGCCTTTATTCTAGAGAGAAGAGCAGAGCTAGAACCTCAGAAATTACGTTTTTACAACGTGCTATGTATCCAGCTCGTGCTGCTGCTATGCTGTTATAGCTGGGGAAGCTGAGGTCGAGGGAAGATACTGTTTCATGAGCATTCTCAGAAATTCATGCAAAAAAACCCCAATTCATACATTAAAAAAATGTTTAATAGGGACACTCGGGACCTGGATGGCTAAAAGAGGACCTGCCATCTCCTTGCCTTTGCCCTGTTGAAAGACAGAAAGGAGGGTCACATCCTGAGGGGCTGGTACCAGTAACGGCGGCTGGTGGCAGGGAGATAAAACCACGACATTCCAAGTTCCTATCTCCTATCTGATGAAGAGAAGCCAGCCGTGAGCTCCGGGGCTGCTGAACGGCCCGAGCCCCGGTGCGGCAGAGGCAGGGGGGGCGGGAGTGGGATCGGGAGCGGGATCGGGAAGGGGGAGCGACACATCTGGGGAGGGCAGCGCGCTCCCTCCTGCGGTTCCCGAGCGCCAGCAGAAAGTTGGTTTCCCTGAAGAACCGCTGTTTGAGGGCCCCACGCCATCCTCTTTGCTAGAGTCGTCTGGAAGTACACTAAGTGCGGTCTGAGCAGAGCTCTTCAGTGTTTGAAATGCCACCACAGCTTAAGGAGGGGATGGGAAGGCAAAGGAGGGAAATGCCCCTGAATGACTTGAGAGCTCTGGTGACAGGAATACCCAGTGATACAATATACCTGACCAAGCATCACTTGTCAGATATCAACTCAAGAAGCCGTCCCCAGGCATAAGAAGGGCTGTTGTATTTCATACCCCAGGTTTGTCTTTATTGAAAAAGCGTACACCAGCATCATGTATCAAAACCAAGTTTCCTTGACTCAGCTCCTGATGTGGAGAGCAAGTCTTTGTACTGAAACATCCAATGACTCCAGAAAAACAGGAACGACAGCAATGCTTAAATTGGTAAAGTCACAGAATTAACCTCTCACCCTTAGAAAATAACCAGTCCTATCAAGCTTATTTAAGGATAAATATTGGAATTTCATAAAATATTTCTGTTTAGGATCACAAATCAATATAAATATCTAGAGTCAATATTCTTTTGCCTTCGCCACGTGGACAGGCAGCTGAATGTTAGCTTTATAACATTTGCCCTTCTCTTTGGGTTAGAATGTTTATATCTTCTTCACTGCCTCCTTTCAAAGGAAAAAAAGAAACAGTGGAGTGATTGGGAGAAATGCAGAAATCAAATGTTCTTGCATTTTAAATGACAAAAGTTCCTGTGATTGCTAAGTGTGTCCTTTTGTCCAGCTTGAAAATCTAATAGAGGCAAGTATATGCAAGAAATGAATCTTTACTTGGCAGGAGCCTTCAGCTCAAAGAAGATAGACAAAACAGTGCTAAAAGGAATGGAGAGAACTGACAGCTTGTCAGACTTTTGAATGTTTTGTGTAAATCTGTCCTTTTGGAAGACATCGGTATTTTCTTGGTTGAGGATCAAACAATCCCCTGATTTCCCTCCATTGGCAATAAGCCACAGTGCTGCAGCCCTAATTTACTGGAGTGGGTTTTAATTACAAGTGGATTCTACAAAATTTATACTTCCATTCTTCTGCATAAACCAAATAAAAGTTCAAGCTGAAGATTTCATGAGATGATGGCTTTATCATTAAATTAATTAGAAAAGTTGGAAAATTGTGATTCTTATTCAAATTTGCATTAAATGTTCACTGTCCCTCTCCTATGGACTAAATGAAACCTGTTTACTATCAGTTTTATTTTGAAAGGAAAAAAAAAATTCAAAGAAAAAGGGAAATCCTGATATCAATAGCAAAGCCCAAACCACAGTGCTACCTCCCACCCATGCTGAAAAATGTTTGCAATATGGCATGCAGAGCTGCACAGCAGGGAGAGGGTGAAGGGAACTTAAATCAGAATTGACCGACACATGGCTGAGATTAGAAATAGAAATGAAATTTCCCAGCCAAGAGAAACCACAATAGCATACATATTGTAAAATGAAGGAGGAACTTTCTACACTTAACAGCCACAATCTAAGCTTTCTTTAGAGCTCTGGACCAGCAGAGAAAATAATCAGAACCATTCTAAAAGCTATTCCTGACCTGGGAGGAAAACAAGGAGATATATGTGCTAGACAGTGAATCAGTATCCATGTGTCCTTGTCCTTATACAATACAGATAATTCTCTACACTGACTTTTAAGATACTGTGGCCTTTCTCCAAAACGAATACTATGTCATTGCCTTGGTTTTCTTCTCTCACTAGTCCACAGGCAGATTTAGTGGGATAAAAATAGAGGAAATTGACATAAGCAATTATAGTATAATTTATTTGATATCAGAAGATGAATGTGTTTTAAGAATTTTCTTTGTGTTTTTTTCCTGCACAATGCAAATACTGTTTCTGGGCTTACATGTAAACCAGAGGGGTGTTGTTATTCAAGAAAATACATTTTTCAAATAAAGATTTTGCATGAGTACTCAGTGATATTTGCATTACTACTCAGTGATAATGTTGATGTTGTTATCATGAGGTAAAAAGGAGCATGTGCTCTGATGTTTGCACTGCCTTCAAGAAAGATAAATGTATTGGTGAAGTGTTAAAAGGCTGCAGTATTCTCCAGGGGTCTGCTACTTCCAAACCTGGTGTTTACAGCATGAAGTTCAGAATTTGGTTTTTAATTAAAAGAATTTCTTTCCACATCCACACTGTCTCAGACCAGCACAGACATTGATTTTAAGGTTGTGTTCTGTTTGTTTGCTACCTGTAGGGTGTGTTCTGCCTCTGTGCGAGGGCAGATTCCTCCTTTACTGCCTGGCAACCAGCCATTAGACTGGCCAAACCTACACCACCAGAGCATTTTCCACTCCATGTCAGTGTTTTCCCCTCCCTTTGCAGAAGTTGATATGGCACTGGTATAGTTTACTTTGGCTATGTTGCAGCGAAGAATGGCATGTTCTGTATCTGTGCTGATAGGACTTCAAGAGAGCTAAGTTATCAAGTTAATACAATTTCTTTTTCCCCCAGGCAAAAATGTAGGTTGCTCATGGCTAGAATGTGCAGCTCTGTCTTTTGTCACTGGCTCACAAGCAGGTTAGACCTTACTGTCACACTCATGTGTATTGCTGTGTAGAAGCAGTGGATTCATCCCAGTACCTCTCACGTGTCATCAACAAACCTGTGTAACAAAAGATCCATCAGAACTGGGGAGGCTGAAGATAGGAATCATTGTGGCAGTTTTACTCTCCTCTTCATCATCTAGTCAACCTGATCTCACTGTACCCTCTGCTTCCCCACCTGCTTGAAGTATAAAAATCTCTAGTCCAGCATAATCCTACCTTCCACCAATTTGGGTCTAGAAACCAATTTTCCTACATTTTTTCTGCTGGTAGGAGAATGCAGGAATTCAGTTCTTTTCAATTGCTGATACATACATGGGGGGTTTTGTTTCTACTCTTTACCTTAGTTTTGATCCCTGATCAAGCACGTTGTTCATTACTTTTTGCAGCTGTACATAAGAGAATGGGCCCATTTGCTATTAGCTACAAAAGGCAAAAGTCCCCAGGGTCCAAACTCTCCTGTTAAATTGAGACCTGACATTTCACAAAAAAGGGGCCGGGCCATATCTTGGGGAACCCACACTCAACACCACAGAAAAGGTGAAAGCATAAGAGCAGAGACCTTTCTGCACTTGCTACCACCCATCCTCTCTGCTGTATCAAGGCTGATGCCAGCCCTTCCAGCAGGGAGCTATTTCTTACTTTTGCTCTTGGATGTCACCTGGCCATGCTTCAGGGGGCACACCTTTTGCTTGCCTCTACCAAACAGGCACTGGGGCTGGCCAACACCATCTGTGCTCCTACCAAGCAAATCTGTCGGTGCTCAGGCCCAGCCTGGCCTGCAAGGCACATCAGTGGGAAAGTGAAAGATGGCTAAGGGTGAGTAGAGGTTGCTCAGCTCTCACTCAGAAGTTCCCTTGCTAAGGCAATCAAAAAGCCTCCCAGATGCAGGGCTTACCTTCACCCTCCTTCTAAATCTAGGGAGATGGTTCTTACAGGGAGAGCCACCAGCTCACTCACCCTTTGCTACTCTAGCCCACACATGTCTAACCCTTGATAATTGCAAACCCTCAGCTCTTATCTTACCCTACACACACCTCATCCTCTTTATCCCTCCCACTGACCTCTCACAGTCCCTTTGTTTGACCTTTCTGGGCAACAGTGGTATGTTACCATGTTCAGTTAAAGCTATTTTATCTCTCAAAATTGTCCCTTTTTTGGGGGAAAGAAAAACAGCCCCCTGGGGAATCCCTTTGCTCATGCAGTGAGGTGCTAACACCAGCCTGCAGAAGTGTGATATCTCAGGAGATTATGCAGAAAGGAAAGAAGCCAACTCCTTCATTTTATCCCTTGAAAGAAGATCACTTCTTGTAACAATAATTAAGATCAAGGCACATTCCTGGGGGAGGTGGAGGGGGAGAGGAGGAAATAAAAAAGGAAAAAACCCTAAAATCTCTTTGAGGTACTATACTGTGCTCTGTAGCGGTGTATTTGCAGCTGTAGCTCACTTTGCTTCAACAGCCAGTCCTTGGGAAGGGCTGGGCAGATGTTGCACTAATCAGGGAGCTTCAGCTTCTCCTCTTACCCCTTTGCTATGCGATTTAGTCTGCAACATATTTAGACTTTCCTTCCATGTACTGCCCCAGGTACAGCCTTTAGCCTTTCAGCATAGTAACAACAACACCAGTACCCTGAAACACACAGAGCCATGAGCGTGGTGACCTGGCCAGCTCACATCATTTGAAGTGGCAGGGGGTTATGACATTTTTTTGGCAGGAAAGCCTGTCATTTGTCCCATTTTCTCATTATTATTATAGCATAATGTTTAGAGTATAAAGGAAGTCCTCTGCTTTCCCAGTGGTGGGTCACACTATAAATACCCCAGATGGCACAGGACAAGGAGGGCTGTAAAACTCAGGATGTGGGTCACAGGATGGCTGTCTGCTTGCTGTCTGGGGAAACATGATAATAAACTCTTGCAAAGAGCTCTGATAACACCACATGAAAGGAGTACAAACACTGTGGAGGAGATCTTCGGCTGCTGTAAAATGTCACTGCTCTCTTCAGTTCCGATATGCTGCTTTTCTTATTTCCTTCCCTTCTCAGCCTCCTCCTGAGTGCCTGGGGTTGAAAAGTATCCACAAACTGTTTTTTGCCTTCTGCATTACTTTTCAGCTCCTTTTCCCTCTCACGGACATGTCCATGTTCCTGCAACTTCCTCCATACGCTATGAAGCTCTCATACAATTCTGACACTTAAGCCAATGGTCCTCTGAAGAATATCAGCACTAGGCCAAAAATACAGAGCCCTTTTTTCTGTGCCCAAGAGTCACAGTCACAGGGAGGTGTGTCAGGACAGTCAAACAGAGGCCACCAGGTTCCTGAGACAGATGTTAAACAGAAACATTCCTTATGTAAAAATCATCCTTTATTCTCCTGGAGAAGTTAAAAACAAAATTCAGGAATTTTGTCAACTCCTGAAATAAGAGGATGTTCACTGAGAACATTGTGTCTTTTACTGCAGTTTTATTATCAAAATATTATTTGCTACATCACTGGTGTTTTAATAATCCTGGGATAATATTTTGGTAAGATTTAGAAAGACTATTTGGGAGGAGTGGGAATAACAAAACAATGGTGGATTGATTTGAAACCTTCTGAAATGGTCTTTATAATCTCCCTTTCCCCTCCCACCCCAAAAGCAATTATTCATGGTTTTGATCTGAGTACCTTAATATTCCCTCCCATCATGAGCCTTTCAAACCAGCAAATCCTGGTGTGGACACGGCTCTATGGAGTGTCTATTCCAGCTGAAGTTCAGTGGTTGGTAAATGTTGGGGACTGCATTTATATCTGTACAGTTTTGTTAATGGCTTAGAAATTACACTGCTTTAGCTGTGCAAGTGAAGCAGCATAGTTTTGTAATGTAAGTCCACATTTCACCCAGGGTTAAAAGGTGCAACTCATGGCTCTGAGGAAAAGCAGATTTATTTCTTTTTCATTCTCCTTTCCCCTGAGATAGGAGCTGCCCTCTGCTGCTGAATCAGCAGGATGTGCCCCGTGACACTGACTTTAGCTGGCTGGAGAGCTGTTAATGGGTCTGTAATCCATCCTCTACCCCAGCCTTTCACACAGGAGAGGCAGGGAGCCGAGCGAACAGCATGGGAGAGGGAAGCGGAGACCCCTGATACACACAGCTGTTATCTGTGATAAGCTGCATCCTGTGCCATGCTCCACCTCGCTGCAGCAGGGAAGGCGTTTGAACTCCAAGACCCTTTCTCAGTTCAATCCCTATCTGACAAACACACAGCAGGCAGCTGGAGGAAAAAAAAAAGCAAAGTTCAACCTATCCCAAATGACTCAGTTTTTAAGATTTCTGACCAATTTCCTAAAACTTTGCCCTGCGGAATTTTTTAGGCAGTGTCGGTATATTTGAATTATATAAATAACTGAAGAAGTTCATAATAGTTGTGCAGTGGTGATGAAAAGAGATCAAGCTGAGATGGGAGTAAAAAACCTCAAATATGTGCAGGCAGAGCAGTAAAAAAACCAAAACCGGGCTGTTTTCAGGGGAGCGTCTTGTTTGGAATGGCCGCAGCTGAGCTCAGGTTTCCCATCAGCCACAAACCCACTCTCGGGTGACAGAGACAAAAGTCACGGCTATGATGTGTGTCTGTCTCAGCTTGGTGTCATCTCTGTCATGTGCCACTGTCCCGACCCGTCCTCAGGTGTTTCCCAGCCCTAGGCCACAGCCCGGGGAAGAGCCGTGTTTCCCACACCGGCCGTGCCGTCCGGGAGGCCACACGCCGCTCCTGTGGGGGAAAGCTGCCACCGCGCCTGGCCACCTGTTTGTTTCTTTTCCGCAGAAGATTGCTCGTCAGTGAAAACTCATTTCGTTTTTGTTTTCTTCGTATTGGTGCTCTCGTCTGAGGCAAAAGGCGACCCGCGCCTCAGCCCTGCCCCTGGCCCGGCGCAGCAGCGCCACCTGCGGGCCGGGAAATGGCGCCGGGGCCCTGAGGGGGCGGCGGGAGAGGCCGCGCCCGGCCTGACAGCCCCCACCGAGGGGACACGGGTGCGGGGACAGCTGCCATCAAAACAGGCTGAGCACGAAAGTTTAGCGGGAGCATTCAGAGACAGGCTGGGAAGGGTGGCAGGGAGCTGGAATAGATAGGAGTGGCTGGGTCCAAGTCCTGTTGAACTGGAGCCAGTACAAGGGGCAGAAAAAGCTGGTGGGAGTTGAGGGTAAGGAGGCCAGAGAGATAAGGTGTGTTGGCTTGAAGGTCTAGCTGTGACATACTATTAGAAGTATCATTTGGCAGACTTGGATAGGGACAAAGAATTCAGAAAACCTTTCAATGGGGTCACACTTCCTTGGATTTACCTGTGAGGCATATGTCATAGAATCATAGAATACCCTGAGTTGTACGGGACTCACAAGAATCATTAAAGTCTGTCTCCTGCCCCTGCACAAGACCACCCCAAGAACCTCACCATGTGCCAGTTATGTCCATCCTGAACCAGTTCCATAGGATAGACCTGCCTGGCATGATGTAGCTGACCTCAGCAGCTCCCATCAGGTCTGCAGAGGCACCCAGTACAGCACCAGGTTGTGTTTCCAGGTGGCCAATCCATCTACTGCCATCAACCAGTTTATCCTTTCAGCATCCCTGAGACACGTGGGTTCTACTTCAGCAGATTCCCCAAAGGCAGGGGGACCCGCAACTACACTGTAAGAGGATTTCCCAGGATTAGGAAGTGATCACAACATGCACGAAATTTCTCAGCAATGTCACCACATCCACCAGCTACCACTGACCTTTGGAAACTTCTGTGTCTGCTTCACTGACATGCACTCTTGGTTCTGAACAAAACGCCTCTACTCTCACTTTGGCCAAAACAGCATCATCAACATTTGACCCTTCAGTAAACTCCTTAAGAGCATCCTACTTGCCATCCCTCCCATAGCCATCCCTCCCCACCCTTGCTATCATGTCTGGTTTTATCTCATTTACACCTTGTACTCTGGCCAAAACCCTGTGTTTTTATTTCTTTCCTAAATCAGCCTGCACCAGCTAATAGCCTGTACAGACACACTTTCTCCTAGTCTTAATGATTTTTTTATTTTTTTATTTTTAATACAAAATAGGATTATTTTAGAAGGAAAGAAAGACATTCCCTGAAATTTTAATAGAAAGGAATAAAAGTGAATGCATAGCAGCCACACTCTTCTCTGTCTGGTACAAACCCAAATTATGAGGTTGGACTTAGATACTTCAGGCTACTGGACTCTTCTGCCAAGGGAGAATATTTTATTTTTAATTAATGTTTCAAAAGACATGAGGTTTATTCCAATGATGGTTTTCATGGAAGCAGAGCAATAAGATACTGTTTTCAAAATTGCTTTAAGCACAGTTTCTTCCCACTTGCCAAACTTAGCAGCCAGAGCTCCGTAGTTTTTTTCATGCCAACCATCCTGTATTCTAGTCCCAAACATGTAACTCATAATCCCATTTAACTCTGATACCGTGACTGAACTGTCCCATCCCAATCCTGTGGTTTCAGACCCAGCATAGGCAAATTTGACATTTCACACTTGTATGGAAAATAGCTTGAGTGCTAAAAAGTCTATGGAGGTTGGCTTTGTTCTTGATTGTTGATTGGGTGGAGATGGGTAAAGAATAGCTGGGAAGGGATTAGGCATGTTAGCTTCATGCTGGATGCGGAAAGCTGTGTTTTAGCATTTCTTTCATGGGGAGCTGGGTTCCAGGATGACTGGGAACACCCACTGAATGGAATAATTAATTGTTCAGCTGGTCATTAACCTCATCCAACACCTACACATCTTTTCTCAAAGTTTGAAAGAGCTGTTGCCAAATCAACACCATTTTTTCCTGAAATCCCTCTCAATTCCAAGTCCAACTTAGATTTTCTCCAACCTTCAAACTCAGTGAACCTCGTTTATGGGGACAGGGACATTTATATTGAAACATGTCACAAGATGAGCTGGGAGAAAGGAAAATGAATGTTTCAAGAGTGCAGTAGCATGGAGGTAATTATTTCACCATTGATTTTGATGTAAACACATTTGGTGAACATGGGTTTTGTGTGCTTCCCATCTTATAATGTGGTGAAGCATTTTGAGATCTGAAGGTAGGAAAATGTTGTACTAGCACTACATATTTATGACTGTTTTCACTGCTGTTTCTCATCTGTTCTTCTTAAAATGTTTGTTTTTCCAGCTGTCTACCCATCTTCTCCTTCCTGGGAGATTTGCAAATGCCTTGCTCCGCCTCCTTCTCTGTAGAGACACAAAAGGCAGGCAGCGCCATCACATTATCGGCATTGTGTCAGCCTTGACTTGTTACAATGCCTTGGAATTCACACAGCAAGTCACACAGCATGGCATAACATTTCTTACCTATGTTGATCCCTTTGGAATTACAGGAGATGGAGGGCAAGCAATCCAGATCTACCTGGCTAAGAAGAAACACATGGCAACTGCACTTTTGTCTGCCTTTCTCCCCTCAGCTTTTAATACTGCCTTTGATAAGGTAGGATAGTCATATGAAAGATATTGAAGAGGAAGAAAATTCACAGTCATGGTAGCAGGGGAAAAAAAAGAAAAACAAAAAACCAGAAAAGGTTACAAGTCCTGCAAAAGGAAGCTACTCTTGTTTCAAATGGGTAATGTATCGGTCTCTCTGCAGGTCTGCAGAAGTATTTATCCAACTTTTTTTACTGAACTGACCATAATCAGAGCACAGGCTGCCCTAGAGGGAAATGCCTGCCAGACACAACCTTCAAATAAATATTTCTCAAATTAAGTGTGGGGGTTTTTTGGGTTTTTTTGGGTTTTTTGTTTTTTGTTTTTTTTTCCTGAGAAAAACACAAAATCCAGCCTGATAGAAATCTGCATGTGATGGAAAGACCCAAGCAGCCCCCTTCTGCTTGGAGCCAGGAAGGGGTGAAACCTCTTTAGGAATAACTACTGCTTCCTCAGGCACATCTTCCTGCTCCCTCTGTACTAAAGGCCAGGTCTGAATCCAGCAGCTGCAAATCTGACCCTACGGCCACTTCCCAGCACCTGCAGGCTGCTTCCTGCAGAGCCACGCCAGCTGCTTTCTCAGGTCTCTAAAGGGCATGGATTTTTCTTGCACTGTTTTTCTGCACAGATTTATTTGCATAAAATGAGTGTTCTTTGAACTCAGTTTCTTTTTCTTTTTAAGTTCAAAAGCCTAGTGCCCTTTATTGCAGCTGTGTCTGTTGCTTTGCATGTAAGCCAGTCTTAAAAATCTACACAAACAAGCTTTGGGGGGCTCTTCTTTACTGCAGTGCAAGAGGCTTTAGGGAAAACATGCATCAGTAAAAACTAAATTCAAAAGAATAGACTTTAGCATAAAGCTAAAACCCTGAAACTTAATTTGGGATGATAAATATTCAAGCATAACTTACATTAGGTATCTAAATCAGAACCTTTTTTGAGTTCCTCTTTTATCTCCCACATTTTAGCCCTCATAAAACTGGTAAAGAGAGGCAATGCTCATACAGACAGGGTCAAAGTAATTATTTTCCTTTCTCCTTCAAACAGGGCTTTTTACAAATGAACAGTAAGATTTTGAAGAAGCCATCTGTAGGAAGAAAGAAAGTGATATATATGAGTATTTCTTTTCACCTTGATCTAATAAATGATCAGTTATGTTCTGTAAATTAGTCCTACAGATTGTTAGTGTAGAACAGAAATCTATCAATTCAGTACAAAGAGACTTGCTATTCATATTAAGCAAGAGACACAATCACTTTTTGGCTGTGGACTTAGTTCAGCACAACTCTTGGTGTCAGTCTAATCTCAGTGAATGTCTAGAGGAAGATGTAGAGGATTCGCTGCAGTCCTTCTAGGTCTTTAAAATACACCAGTCCTTGGCTTATTAGCTTTGAACCCTATGTGGAGAAATGTTTTTAGATCTTACATAAAGTGCTATTTTGGAGAGATCTAGCAAGTCTACTCATTATTTGGGTTGAACAGTTTTCTCTGTTATAAATCCCCAGTTTTCCTGTTTGTGATTTTGACAAAGTTTTAAAAATGTTTCAGCAGGAGATTTTCCATGACATCCAGCTTAAGCTACTTTCAAGATCCAAGTTAAGGATCAAAAAATGCTGTTTTTTTCATGGCCTGAAATTCTTGAGGGGTCTTTCTTGTATGGGCAGTGGGATGACTGACAGTTCTTCCATTCTTTGGAAAGGGCTCGCAATGTGGCAAAAAAACTGACTATAGTGCAGTGGATGGAGAAAAAGAACAGCCTTTGAAAGACAGAGCAGTTTTTAAGATACATTTAAACTGTGATTTTAGAACCTCACAGAGTCAGTATTCTCTGAGCACCAGCAGAAGGGAAGCACATATTGCAGCCAAGGACAGGGACAGAAAGGACAGTACTGCCCCAAAAAGATGGACTGTCCCTGTCCCTCTGCCCCAGATGATGCAGGGCACTTCATTCAAGCAGTCTTTGAAGAGGAGGGTGCTGCCACTAAAAGCCAGTGGTAGCTGTACTTAAGGCAGATGAGGTGCCAGGCTTAAAAATCCTAAAAAAAAATCAGGAATGAGACACATCAAACAGAAAAATCAATTTTCTGGCAAGCTCTGGCTGTCATGATTTATATTGGTGCATACAGATGGGATCTTCATTCATGGAGATGTTAATTACACAGACCATGTGTTTCTGTGGAGGGCAGTGATGACTCCTCCAGAAGGATAACATGGTTGTGTCATTCAGAGTTCCGAAACTGAGCATAATGACTTTATTTCTGGTATTTCCTGACTTTTAAATCCTTATCTTGGCAACCTTTGGATCATTCATCTAATTGAAAATTTTTGTGCCACAATACAACTCTGACAGGCTGCAATGCTAACTATTAGGCGGGCTTCTTAATCTCTTTCTAGTTTTACTGTTCCAACACAGAAAAAACCCATCCCTGAAACTGGCTTATGAAATATGATTGATCTAAAACTACAGTTTTCAGTCATCAGGTCCCTGGAATGACTGCTATGGAGTTTGTCCAAGGTAACTGCCTGATGTCAGTCAGCTTGCATTTGAAATTCAGGTTCTTCCCTTGTACTACACAGTTCTTGGTTTGCAAATGAAAAGCATGGATTTGAAGCACCAAGGCTGATTTTCCTGATGTACTATTGCTATTCTATTTTCCAGTTCTATTGCTGATGGCTTACCAGTGGGGTTTAACTACATATGTTAATGTTACCATGTGATTAGAACAGAATAAACTTTTTGGAATAAAGATCATGTTTGTATGGTTTAACTTTTTTTTTCTTCTTCTCTTTGTGAATTGACCACAAGCAAGTAACGACTATTCAAAATATTTTTGCTTAATCAGAATTACTCAGTGAATAACTCCCTGGTCAAAAGCAATTTAAGAGCAACCCATATTTAATATGCTATTTAGACACTGAATGAGTTGAATGAATTCATGACTCATAAGGGTGGTTTTGCACCTTTTTCTCCCACTGTGCAAGTAAAATTTAGTTTCAGGTTTTGTGTAAGATCACTTCCACTGCTCAAGTCCAGAATTTCCTTTTTCTATGAATGTTTCCAAATGTTACTTAAAAATCTACTGCTTGGCATAAACAATAGATGCTGTGAAATTCAATGTGCACTTGGATACCTGCAGGGACTCTGGAAAACAGCTCCTGATTGGTGTTTTGCTGGACAAGTATGAACAACTTAAGGCAGTAAATGCTTTACTTCACACTTCCTTTTTATTAAAAAGCCAACAAACGTTTTTGGCCTGTATGATATCCCTAAGTAAAAATGTGAAAGAGTGTTTCCAGAAAATCATTCTGGAACCATCCAAAGATCTGGTCAGGGAAATTGCTCGGTTGTATACAGGATACCCTCTGAAAGAGCTGTGTGTCACATGTAGGTCACTGCAGCATATCAGATCTAAGAGAGAAAAATACAACATCACATCATAATCAAAACAAGTAACAGTTTCCCTTGTTCACTTCTATAGGTCTGTTAACTCCTGGCTGTCATGGATTTTGACCAGCTCTAACATGTCTGATACTAAGCTGTACATTACTCACTGGCTTTGTTAATCACATTATAGCCTTTCATGAATTTTGATAGATAAATCTCATAAAAAATTAGAAGCTTCCACATATTTTTAAATAAAATAACTTACTTGTAATTTAACAACAAATATAAAGTGTTCAGTGAAAGGACAGGAAGTTTTACTCAACTGTTTTGCACTCTAGACATAAAGGCTAATAGGCATAAACTGTTTTTAGGGGAGAGGGAAGAGGGAAGGGGACTAGAGTTTTGGTCTGTCCTCAGGATTTCCCCACCTGGATCCAGTTGCTGTGTTGTTTCTGCCGATACAGACAGCACTGTACACAGCTGTGCTGTTTGTGTTCTGCCTCATGGGCAACTGTGGCTTGAAGGTTGCAATTAGGCTTGAATCAGGGCCTGTGGAGGGACTTCACCTCAGCTGGGTCCAATCAGCACTCTGGCTCCTTTGGTAGGCAAAAAAATGAGGGGTTCATGGGAGAGCTTGTTGTTTTGGACACCCATTTAGGATGAGACATGCTCAAGACTCCACTGCTCACACTGACCAGGTCCCTGCTTGCTATTATTGTTTATTATTGCCATTATTGTTAATAATGCCATACCCAGGTGTCGCACACGTCTCTTGCACTGTAGCTGCCATAGCCACTTGCTCTAGAGCTGCAGCTCCCCTTGCTAGTCTGGCTGGGCTGTACTTGCAAGTCTGGCTGAAAAGTCACTTCAAGTGTAGAAGGTGTCTATAGGGCCTCAGCATTTAGCTGTTGTTCTGAGAGACAGGAGAGCTACACTGGGGAGGCAGTGAGCAGTGGGAGCTGGGACTGCCCTGTTCCTTGCCAGCTCCCCCAGACCTGTGGGAGCACACAGGAGAGCAGAAGGTGTACAGAGCACCACAACAACCCCAGTGCAGTTTCATCTTGCTGAGACATCTGCTGGGATGTCAGCAGGTAAGATCGGAGATTGAATTCCTTCTCTTCCAGATATGTGAGCATTTCCATACTAAACTGTTCTCACTCCAAAAACCTTGCTCACATGCACTTCTCCCTATAATTCAGACTTTTCTTTCCCCTGTAAATCACATGCACTATACAGCTCCATTTATGAAAACAAGACCTATGACAAAACCCTCCTAACACCAGTAAATCTTCTTTTAATGAATTGGACTTGTAGCTTCAATTATGAAGCTGGGATGTGATGGCTGCTGAGTGAGCCATGCCAACAATAACACTGAGGCAGATCACTGTCATAAGGGTGTTAGGAGAGTCTTGGGAAAGGCTTGGACGCTCCCTCTTTCCCTTCAAGCACTTTCACATCTGCACTGCATTATATCCCCATCCAGATGACTTTGCTGGGATCTCCAGTGTTCTTGGGAGTATTTACATTATAAGGAAAAAACCCACTAATTTATTTGTTCAGTCTTCCACATAAATACACCCATAGTCTAGTGTGAAACAGCTCACATTTATCTGGTCTGCTTTGTTTTCAAATGCACCTAGCTTGGATTTTCAGTTGTACAGTGTGCGTATACAATTAAACCCTTTAATTACATTGTAAACCCTTTGGATTTTTACCCTGTTTCTGTGCACTTCATGCCATAAGACACTACTCTCCTTCAGTATTACCAGGAATAAAGCACTTTTAGGTATCTGTAGGAGCTGGATGGACCACTTACAGGGAGGGGCAGATCTAGTGGCTCCCACGTGGACAGGTGATGTGAGAAGGATGAAGGTGCTATTTCTATCCTCTCCCTTGGGAAGTACATTTGGGCCATGCATAAGATAGGGTGCTTCCAAGCCCAGTTTTCTCTTTAGCAGTGAGAAATTGTCAGTGGAATGACATGTGATAGGTGGCCTTGGGAATGGAGAAAGAGGCAAAGCACAAAGCAAATATTCATCCTCAACCCCTCCTGCCCTTATCCATGACCAGTGTGACAATAAAGGCACTGGGGTGGAGGGATCAGATTGCCTCAGATCTTGCTTTGTGCAGGACCTCGGATTTCCATCTTTAATCAGGATGACTTTTCACCCATTATTGTCGTACTCACACGAGTAACAAGCTTTTCCTGCTATCTCCTATTAGCCTCACAGAGTAGGTCTTGAGCCATCTTGGTACTGTAGTAAAACTCAGTATTGCAGAGGACCTCTTTGACTCCATTTTAAATTTTGAAGGTCTGTGTTTGTCCTGTTCTCTATCTTCTTGTACCAGTCTGGGTCATGTTGATTTAGTGATGGAAGATCCCTTGGTTGAGAAATGGGAGAAGAGAATATTAAAACAATGTTTCACTTACCGGAATGCTTGGCCAAGAGACACATGTTCCTGTGGATTTTCATCACTTAAAGTGGATGCTGGTCTAGTAGAGCTACTGCAGCACATAGGTACTCTTCTGGACTGCAAGTTTTCTAAAGAGAGATCTCTGAGCACTGAGGAGAGCTATGAAAGCTTTTCCATGTTGCATTATGTGTTGTTCCATATTCTTTCCTTAAGTTTCATGGTTTATTCCTACTGGTAAATATAGGAAATATCTTTAAAGTATGAACATATAAATATGTGTTCATATATACATATATATATGAAATATATAAATATGAAATATATATGAAAATATATAGAAAGTATGAACATTTCCAGCACATTCATCTGAAACTGGGCTTCTACACAGTGCTAATGATCCAACTTTGTTATTGCTTTTGTTTCAGTTAAGGGGAAATTTCAAAAAGCTTGGGGAGTATTTAGCTGCAGACTTTGTGGTTTTCTTATTAAAACAAGAAAAGATGTATTTTACTGGGTTGCAGCTAACACATATTCTCATGCATTCCCTTACTTTCAAAATATTGTGATGAAAACAGAACACATCCTACACGAAATGTCTGTTCTGCTCAACCCTACCTCAATCCTGAATTAATGCACAGCATGCTTGGCAGGGGAGGGGTGGCTGTGCAGGAATTGTATGTACAGCTGCTGGAAGAAAGGCAACAGTTATCACCTGTGTGTGTACCCAAGCTCAGGAGCAAGGCTGCAGATGTTTCAGCTTCTGAAGGACCACAGCATTTTGGGGTGCTGCAGAGGAGGGATGTGTAGGTGTGCATTTGCCATTTTGGTGACTGCCCCGTGACATCTATGGCACTTGGGAATTTGAGAATGAGTGTTTCCCCTGATAGCCCAATTTTGGGAAACCAGCTGAGGGCACATCAGTAAGGTCAGGCATTACTCATGAGTCAAAAATGAGTCATTCTTTATCCAGATAACAAACTGTAAATGTTCTGGTCTGGAAAATCATTTTGCCAGTATACACCAACCCCATGTACTTGTGGTCAGCTGCATAGCACAGAAGATTTCAAGGAAGGGTGTGGCTGAGAAAGCAAGAGAAAAGACCATAGGATTGCAGCCAGTTTTAGTCAGAGGAACTGCTTTGTTATTGTATTACAGCTACCCAGTGTTTTTAAGTACAAACTCTGCTTCAGACCCAGGCTGAAACGGGTGCCACAGAGGTTTGTATGGCAAAACAAATTACAAATCCCTCATGACATACTGTTTGAAAGTCAGTTGGAAGCATTGTTTGGGCAGCAGCAGGACTCTTTTCAAACCCAACTCGGGTTGCAGCTCTTATTTCTAAAGGTACAGCTATACAAACAAGGGACTGTGGGGACATGCATGTACATCACATCATGTTTTCCACAGCAAGATCCCGTTCACAGCCTATGATAAGTGAAAAGTTCCCTAACCATAAAGGGAAATTTGCTCCAAGCAAGGGGATGAAGTTGCCACTAGTAGCTACACTGACACTGTAAATTCACACTTCTACTTCATTCAGAAATATCTGTAGCTGTACCCTGTATTACTGAAGCACTTGTCAGAGGTGAGGTGGTGCAAGAAGCAACTGTGCAGGAGGTACCTGCAAAGTGCTAGGGGTGTTGGAAATGAATACAGCTACTTGTGCTGTCAATGGGAGATGGGAAGTGTCTCTTTACACACCTATGAGTTACAGTGTTGTCTGCCTCCTCCATCCATTGCCTGGGAAATTCTGGTTAGTGAGATGTTTTCTATGTGAATCCCAATCTAAACTCTCACAGTTACAAGGAGATGGGCTGAATTTGCTGCCTGCTGCATTGGACACAATGAAGTGCAGAAGTGCTGTAGGTACTTGCAGCATCACAAGAAAACAGCTCCTGCATTTCTGACAAGCTCCTATGGGCACAGCATAGCCTGGGCTGGTGGAAGGCCCATCTCAGTGTGTGGAGAGGCCATAGACTCAGTGTAGACTTAATTTTATGGACTTTATTCGCAGACTTCATTTTACCTGTTACTCTTCTTTATACAAGGAAAAGGAAAATAGTGAGTCAATGAGACAAGGATTGTATTTGAAGTCTACCCATATTTCCCCTCCAGCTAGAATTTCAAGTGCCTCTAATTCCCCAAATTAGTGACAAGGTTAAATACTGCCAGAGAAATATGGGCTAAGGTTGGAGCTCCAGCCAGCCAATATCTAGGTAATAATTTAAAATGTATTATTCATGAATGCTTTATTACTGTTCACATTAAATTGTAATTCTTTCAGTACCAGTGTTCCTGCTTCACATGAGTAGTGTTTAATATTAGCTGCTGTTTGGCCCTTTCCAGCCAAATAAAATCAGTCTTAGTTAATTCTGTCTTGCTTAGATCAGCAAACATGGAACTTAATGAACTCCCCCTGCTCTGTGACTTATCTTGCCAAGGTGGGAGGGGGAATGTACCACCACAAAGCATTCCACAGCACTTTCCTTTGACAGCACACCATCCAACTTGTGCAAGGACCATGACAGTGTTACAGGATGCTCCATCTGCCACCTCCTCTGTCTGCCAGCACAGGCCTTCCTCAACACAACTGCTTTGGGAGGGAAATCCAGCAGTGCAGTGGGTCCTACAGTTAGTCTGCTTCCCAGAAAGACTCAATGAGGGATATTCCCTCTTCCTGTCTCCTCCCCAGTAGCCCCTGTCCAAGGCACCAGGCTGGACACTGTGAGAGCAACCCTGGTGCTGGGCTGGCACAGGAATCCAGGCTCTGCATCAAATAATGGGAAATCAGCCTATCCCTTGAGTGAGGCTGACACATAATGATGGAGACTGGAAACTTCGGGTATACCCAAGCCAATCTCTATTAAGAGTTTGAGAGCTGGGCACCGGGAATGTCTTTGAACCATTAAAGCAATGGCAAGAACAAAACCATAGAATAATGTCAGGTTCTTTAATTTTTAAATTTTTAAATCTAGAATGTTCCCAGTATTACTTGAAAACTAGAAGCAGACAAAATTATCTGTCATATTATAGATAACTTGGCTGCAGAAATATGGCACTAACATATGGTGAAAAGTAAAAGCTAACATGATTAGTAGACTATTAATTCTAGCATCAGACTTGCCTGCATGAGATCCATATGTACAGAAAATAGAGTCTTTGGAGCAAAGACAAGAGTTTCTGAGTATCTGTAAAGCAGGTGGAATAGGTCTGAGCATTAGACTAAAACTGTGAGATTGAAAAACTGGCAGTGACCTTCAAAAATGTTTGCACATTTGAAGATCTGCCACAGACTTGTGCTTCTACTGAAGCTGGATGATATCCATATGTTTAATTCCACTGAGCTGGTTAGGCTAACTTGGATCTGGCATCCAGGTATGTCTATCCAAAAACTGGGTTTTCAAAGCATACTGCAGCTCCTGGAGTTGATAAAAGCTGTGATTCTAGTCAGTGCTCTATGTGATGGAGTTTGCATGATAATGCATCAAACACTGGTCCCCAGAGCCCCCAAGACTCTGGCTTTTTGCACTTGCTGTTTCTTAAGTGCCTTAATTCAGAAACTGCAAATACCTCTTTCGTCATTTATAAGTGGGATAAAAAAGGGACTTGATTAAAGACTGTTAAAGACTAGATACCTGCTAGTATTGGATTAGCCCCACAGAACTGCAGTGGTTTTCATTTCCCAGGGAACATGAAGAAGAAATTACACCCTGCTGAGTTTTGGCAACAATTTGACAGGGAAAAGTCCATAAAGAAAACTCTATCAGCAAAGGTCTTGTGAAAAACAAACTTCAGGATCACTTGATTCAAAAAGACCTGTTAAATCATGTTAAATGTTTTCTGTGCATCCATGAAGGGTTTGACAGCCCGTGTCTCCATATAACCACAGCCTGGGTTCAGCTACAACTTACACACATACCATCTCTGCTAGCCTCCCTCTCATGAATCCAGCTTAGCCCTTCCAAATCAATTTGTAAATAGCATTTTCTGGCCTGATCTTCAGTATTTTATCCCTGATGTGTGTTGCAGTTCATCTATCCCAGGATTTTTGTTTCCTTGACGGGATCTGAGGAAATTCATGTTCCCTTTTCTGGGAAAGGCAGTGATTTCCTCATGGTGGATGGAAGTTTGCTACTCTGCTGAAATAGTTCTCCCTCACCCAGGAATATGCTGTGCTGTGCAGCTCCCAGTCATGCCTCATCTGACCTCCAGAAGTCACCCCATACCATATCTCAGTTATGGGAATTGTGACAGCTGGAGCAAACTCACAGAATATCATATATTTGTAGACTCTTTCCTATCCATGGCTTCTCTATCATTTTAATTTTACCACATTTAATTAATTCCAGAAATTCTTATGTTAAAAGTCTTATTTGCAGGTGAAGGAGAAGCTCACCATATACTATTGGAAACCTGAACAGCAATTTGAAAATCATTGCTAGTCTAGACCTCATTGTTACAGAGAAAGAAAGAATAACAGTGCAGTTAAAATTCTTTCACAATACCTGATTTCTACCCCTTTTCCTGGTGTCAGGCTGTTCCTCCATGCCCTGAGGTGGGTGGTCTCAGTCTGGTGGGCCTGGGGCATTGCAATGGGTCAGGGACAATGAGAGTGTATTGCAAGGAGGATTGTGATGTCCAGGTTGATGGTGTTTCTTTTCTTGACCTAGCATGCACTTGGAGTAGTTTTCATAAGTTTTCTTACTTGTTTTTTTTCACACCTTTCTCTTTCTGCACTGGTCTGCAGCTCCATGTGCTCTGGAATATATAATGCCTTTTACATATGTTTAGTACTGTTTCTTTTTCTGATTTTACTCTAAAATCAAGTTTTTCCAGTTCAACACTTTATTGAACTAACTCTACTTAAGTTTTATGGAAGAGAGAGATATACGTAGCTGTGGGATAACCAGTGCCAGCCTGTGCCACGTCTCTTGCCATCCCATGCCTGTGCTCCTCTCTGGGCATCCTGTTACTCAGCTTCTCCATAGGTGTTGTGGCCACCCTGTCCACCTCTACACTGCACTACTGTATTGATCAAAAATAGCTTATTCTGCAGAGAATTACAGTCTCTGTAAAACTATGGCCATAGCATGCAAAGATGTACAAAAGCAAAACCAACTAACTTTGCACACACATTCACTAAGAGAATTTACTGCCACATCCAAATAAAGCAAAACAAAGTAGAACAAAACTGTAAGCAAGTCAAGAAGAGTTTAGACAGAGCAGAGCCCAGAAATCTCAGCCCTGAATATTTTGAAACCCAGTGCAAAGCTTCTGGGCTGAGAAAGGCAGTGCTACAGTACAAAGCTGCCTCATCACATGATGCCCTGCTCAGCTTCACAGACAATAGTCTTTCCAGTGTCTCACATGAAAATAAGATTACAGGCATTGGAGCATGAGAGGATGGATGACAGTGACACATGAAGGCAACAGCATATTTCAAGTGCTAGACCAGTCTGTGCTTGCTTTTTTTGATTAGCTGTTTGACAGCTGCTAGTGGGGAAGTGCTGCTATGGGTGATGGAACAGGTATCTCCTCATCTCTTGAGCTTCTGGACTGCCTTAACAGAGGCAAAGGCTGGGTTTGACAACCCAGCTGTGTCCCAGCAGGCTTGGGAAGGTGCACCTCCTCAGAATTACCCTGCTTGCTTCCAGAAGGCAGCAAATCACTTCACATTTGGCATAGGCAGCATGTCAAAATTATTTCATTTTCCCTTTCAGACGCATTGTTTCACAGATAAATAGCACCTAAGAATTTCTGGCATCACTGCAATATATTCTGTTCTTTAAAGAGATATGAGTGTCTACATCTGCTTCAGGCTGGCTTTCACTGAATTAGAGCCATGGGGCAATGGGCACTTTTATCACAAGCTGTCAGGAGGTCTCTGACCCTGAGAGTCCTGCTGTAATAAGATACTTAATGCCACCAAGCAAGGAAAATGCCATTTCTATTTGCAAAATGGACAGACTTCCTTGGGTAATAAATAAATGAAGCGGGTCATGTCCCTGTGGGGTGGCAGTTATCTTCGGCTTCTTGCTCCTTGATTTACTGTGTGAAGGAGCAGCTTGGCATGTCAATACTGCAAATTAAATACCAAACTGATAGGTGATCTTTTAAATTTTCATCTGGGAAAGGAACAACTTTCTAACTGAGGTTCAGCTCCTTCAGTTCAAATCATGGCACTCAACTAATCAAAGTGTTTGATTAGCAGTTTTTATGCAGCTCCAGTCTGCACAGGCTGTTCTGGGCTTTTTCTTCTTCCTCTCCCTCTCTCTTTCAGCAGCCAAGTTTTACTTCAAAGGCTGGTTGAAGCTTTTAGACTAGTATTACACCACTCACTGGTTAAGTGGAAGCTGCTTAAAATCCTGCATAATTGCATTGTCTTTGTGTATCTGTTTTCCTTGGGGCCCTCCTGGTGTGTGGAATCAGTGGGTCTCTTAGAACTATTAGGCCAGGCACAGTTTAGCCAATGAAAATGCTAATTAGGATGGAGAAATATATTGTATGCATTCCACATGTTTAGCTCTAAAAAAATAAGAAAAATGCATAGCCTTAACACTTTAAAAATGTCAGATAGTTCTCCCAGACTATGTCATGGGAGTTCTATAAGCCTTGGCAGAGATTATTTTGTTAATGTCCCCCAGATAATTAGATCCACATGCACACAGGATACACCATGAACCCTGTCTTGCCTTTCTGCTTCAGGCCTGTGACAGTGGTTTGTGTTGAATTTCAGGGTGTGTTTTAAAATAACACAAAAATATGTCAACTAAATATTGAAGCTACCCGCCTCTGTGCAAGCCTCTCGTGCTACCTTGTGTCACATCCTTCACAGCCAGCTGTGCCATCTCCTTTGTCCTGCCCAGGGTACAGCAGCCTAACTAACCAACAGCTAATCCAGAGGTGGGTTTCATCCTGTTCCTCACAGGGTAGTCCAGGACCTTGGGTTCTGTGTCCTGGGCAGGGTCAGAACTCAGAACCCAGACCCCACAGCTGGCGCTCAGCAGCCGGCTGCCAGCACCGGCTGTCCTCTGCCTTCTCCAGATATCCCATCCATCCCAACAGACACGGCTCCTTCCTCTTCATCATCCTTCCCTCTCCCTTTGGGCATGACCCCCCGATTTCTCTGCCCTTCCAGCTAAAGGCTGGATCTTTAATCCTGTCCCTTGCCACTGCTGGCACAGGATTAAAGGGACATTTGGGACCCCGTGAGGGAGCATGTGCCTAGCACAGGGGGCTATGGGGCAGCCCACAGCTGCTCAGTGCCTGCAGCAGCAGGAACACGGCTTCTGGTGGCACATGTCTGGGCCAGTGCCACACAGCAACAAAGGGCAGTGGGGCAAGCTCACTGCTGGGGCATCTCGAGAGCTGGGCAGTTTCTGTCTCTATAATACATGTGAGAAGTGTAAGTTTTCTGAGGCAAGACTGACCCTTAATTCAGGGAATGTTCTCGAGGGGGCATATATCTGCAATGGCAATGCCAAACCGCTGCTGTGGCACAGGGGTAACTGGAGGAGGCTCATCAGAGGGGCTACAAAGGAGTCTGTTAATATTTACAGTGGACAGAGCAGTGTGTATTTCATTTTAGCCTTACTCTTGGAAATGGATGAACTAGTTTAAATTGCATTCTCAGTGTCGCAGGACCTCTTATAATACCAGCACTTTGCTACAGACCATTTCAGAAGGATGAAGGAGGTGAGAGCACATTTGCACCCACTGGAGGAAGGGCCCCCTTGCTTTACAAGCCTCCTCACCTGCTCCATGTGCTGGGCCCACAAAGGCTCTCATGTGCCCCCAGCTCTCTGCTCTGGCCTGGGCTCAGGAGTGAAGAGACATAAGGGGATGGTTCCCCCATGGGCTTGGCCTGTGTCAGGACTTGCCTTCTCCTCCCTCAGCCCCAGGGCTGCTGTGGAAACATGGAGATTATGCATAGTGTGAGAGGAGAGTATCCTCTGCCTTGGAGGAGAGCATGAAAACATAAATAACTGCAGAAAATGAAAACGATGTTAAGAAACAAGTCCAAAGGTATTAACTGTTAAAGTGGAAAAATAACATTTTATAAATATAATCTTCCTAATACTCCATAATGTGCTTCTCTGTGTCACGCAGCACAACAATTTCCTGTTCAGCTTTACTTTGTGAGCAAAAGCAGAGACCAAGGTTGGCAAGCAGTAATGGGAGAGCCGGGGCTCTCCCCCAGCCACCAGAGAGCCTGCTTTCTCCTGCCGTACTCTCGGCATGAGCCGGTTCAGCCACGGGGTGATCCTCTTGAATCGCTTTTTAACCGAGTCAAGAAGACTTCTATGGCAACAGCCTTGTTTGTGTGTGAGTAAGGAAAGGGATTTGTAGCAAAGTAGTGAGGGGGGAGGGAAGAGAAGATATTTGGCTAAGAACTGCTTACACAAGTAAAAACCGTATTTCCTCCACATATTGCTTCAGAGTGAGTTTTTGGAGAATGGCAGAGCTAGAAACATGTAATTACCATTTGCTTTCTCTCTCTCTCCTTTTTGGTTTGTTTTTTTTTTGTTGTTTTTTTCGCTTTGCGTATTTTTTTTGCAGCTTGCTTTGCAGACTCTTGCAGGTACCTGTTGCCGTGTTCCGGGGACCCGGCCGTGCCCGGGGTGTGTCCTCCCTGCGCTGCCGCTGTTCTCGCTCGGCTGCGCTGACTCCGGCGCGTCGTGCAGCGCGTCCCGACTTCCGAGGTGCGAGGACGTTTGTTGGCTCTGCTCGACTGAACCCAGATTGTTTTTCCATTTTGGTAGAGCTATATTTAGGCTGCTCAGTAACTGTGCCCTGGACTTTCTAAAATAAATCGATGCACAAGGCCCTGATTTAGCGGCCGCCGTGCCAGCGCGGAGCCCAGCCTGCCCGGCTGTCCCGGCTTTCAACAGCCGCGGGCAGAGATCCGCTTCCGAGCCTCTTCCCCTGCCCCGCTCTACCCTTGTGTCCCGCCCGCTGACCTGCACTCAGGTTAATATAGCTCCGGTATGAGTCCAGCTGAATTACACATTTGCACCTATGCAGAGAGGTCAGAGCTCCTGGGATATTTTCCAGTTTTAACCATTGCTCGATACGAATTTAGATTTGTAAAAAAATAACGGCCTGTCTTTGACCTCTGTAGGAAGCAAGTCAAACAAAACTATCTTTTCTCTTGCAAGTTTGGTCCTAAATCTGTATTTTAATACCAGGGATCCACTTACAAACCAAAGGTTTGAACCAAAGGTTCAGTTTACAATCTGAACAATTACTGACTGTAATTTTCCTAAGCTGTTCTGCAAAACTTGGAGAGTCAGACACAAGAAATTTTTTCTTCATTCATCAAATACTCTTTTTTCCTTAATGTGGACTGGACTTTGTGGAGCTAGTTAGAAAGTAAGTCTGCAGGAATTAGGCCTCAAAGCTTAAATACAAATTCCCCTTATTTCAAGGTATAAAGACTGATTTTGGCCCATGTCTTTACCAACCAGTAGCCGGGTTTGTAGCCACACACTGCCACTCTATCCTGTGGAGACTTTGCAGTGTTTCTGTAAGGCTCACTGACATATTTATCTTACGGATAGGCAGTGATGCTCCCCACCCGCAGACATCAGCTGTGGGTTGGTGCTCGTAGCATCATCCAGATGTCTTTGCAGAGCTGAATTCCTACTGGGCTGGCAAGGCTGTGTGCCAGCAGCCTGTCTGGCCACACAGAGTGGAGGATCTCCAACATGAAACTGAATTTCATGCCTAAAATATCAGTCTTGAAGACAACCACAGTGTCCTTTATTTAGAGCTCATTTGAGACAATGTAATTAATTTGCTGCTCAGCTTTTGTAGTTGGGATTGGATTTTTATCAAGCTCATGTAGTTGAAGCACACATGGGTCATGTTTATAAATAAAAGGTATCTTTGCTGGGGTCATGTAGATCTTGAACAGCACCCAGCTGTTCACTGAGGTGCAATCTTGCCAGGCAATATGAACTTCCAAAGTTCAAAGGAATGGTCAAAGCCCACCAAATTGCAACATTTCTCATAAATATAAATGGTCCAGTGTATCAGCTGTCAGGAATTCAGTGCCTAATCTGTCCCATCATTGACTGGAGTGATAGGGACACTGCAGTTGGAAGGATGCCATTTTGGGAAGCTATCACATACGGTCTGAAAATTAATTCTTGAAGATTTTCAGCCTTTTTGTCTAATCAGCTTTCTTATTGCTTTTTTTTTTTTTTTAAGAAATCTTGTGACTTCTGCTCTAGTGATCTGGCCAGACCCAAGAGTGAGGGGCTGAGAAGCTTCAAATCAAATCAGATGTGAGAGCTAAATAAATTGGGGGGTTCTTGGCAAGACTTCTCAGAAATGTAGAAACAGATGTGAAAAGAGGCACAGAAGAAACAGCAATGCCTCAGCTGCTCCTAATGAGGGTCCCAGCAGGGAGCAGGTTAACCCTGTTCAGGCTCCTGGCTAACCAGAAGAGAATCTGAAAATGCAGTGCATTTTCAGCATATGCAACAGTTAAAATTGCTCTTTCCAACCTCATAAGCTGCCACCACATGCTGCTGGTATTATGCTGTGGCATGTATTGCACAGCCTAGCAAGGCTTCTGTCTGTCTTGTGAGTTCTTGTGCAGCAACCCTGAAACGATCAGTTCTGCCATTTTTGGCAAAGCTTAACTAGAGAACATGTCTGAGAAAATGCAGAAATGCATGGACTGTCACTATCATCACTGTAGCCTGTTTGGTGGGAAATGCAAAGTATATGAAGGATTCAAGAAGAGTCATTTACCTCTGATGCCAGATTTGGGGCCAGTCACACTGCACCAATGGTGCCAGCCAAATCTTTACTGAAAGGAAAAAAAATAGAAAATATGTCATAAGACCCTCCCCAGAAGAAAGGTTGATCGGAACACTGGCTGGAAAAATTCCCATGCACTTCAAGTGCCTGTGGTTGTATTAGTCATCCAATGATGAGAAAATAGTCTGCTCTGGGGGCTCTGCTGGTGGTGGGACAGTGGGATGGAGCTGGCTTCTCCCAGCTCATCCACCTTTCCTTTCCACACTAGCAACAAAAGGGGGACAAACCACTGATGAACATGCCTGGCAGCTCAGATCTAAGCCAGGGAAGCTGATCTGTTGTTGAAGCCATGCTGAGGATGGCAGGAGAGGAAGACATGCACTGGTTATTTTGAAGTAAAGAGAAGCAATATTTTAGGAACTGTTCTGAAATGCAAACAAGGAAAGGTTTACTGTGTAATGTTTCCTGTCCTTGAGGTAATCTTTGTTACAAAAGCAAATTATCACTTGTAGACTTTTTTTTTTTCATTCCAGATTAACCAAACTCCAGACTGCCTGCCTCTGAAATAGTCCTATTTTGTGAATCTGTCATTGCAAGAAAATTAAAAAAAGAGAACCTTTGACTGGCAGGAAAGCTCTTTTCTTGCCTTTTTTGGTAGCACGTCCTGCTACAATAATTCTATTGAAACACAAACAAAGGGCACTTTCTAATTGCTAAGCAAAAAGCAAAACAGAAAGCAAAAAATATTCAGTGGGGTAACCCATGCTTTAAATATTGTATTTCTAAGCACTGTGTCACATTCTGAAATGAGTGGTAAAATTGTGTCATGAATTGAGCCCTGCAGCTCCTGTAGTGGTGGGGTTTGCAATACTGATATCCAGCAAGCAGACACAGAGCTATATAATGATGCAAAAACTAAATTTTTTACATGGAAAAGAAATTCACAAAGAACCTTTTGAAAATTGATCCTTACTTTCACTGCAAACCAGGCATTGGGGTAAGTATACTTCACAGCAGCAGCTCACAGGCCCATTCCACTGCTGGGGTGTAGGTCCCATTCCAGACTAAGCCTCACATGGTGTTCCAGGTGTCTCTGTGCCCTAAGCCCAAGGGGCTCATCTGGCTCGGGGAGACCCTGAGGAAGAGAAGCATGGACCTCAATCTAGTGGTAATTTAGGAATGGAAAAACTCTTTTGATTCTGGTTTCTTATGGTTTCTAGGAGTCCACTTGTTCCATATAAATCCAACACATTGAAAACTGAGTGGCACCAAAAATGCAGTTTTCACAGAGGAGTCAGACTGCCTTGAAAAATATTGGCCACTGTATTTTGTTAGAAACAAAAACAACATATTACAGAGCCAGTTCTGGGGATGTACCTGCACAGCTGAATGTGCCCCATAGTTAGGAGGCTTTCCATGCCTCTGCATTCCTGGCCAGAGAGGAAGGGCTGAGTATGGACATAGAGGATCACAGCGGAATGCAAGGCAGGTCACGAGCTGCAACAAGGATGGTCAGATGGCCAGTGGTAGGTGTTTAGTGTATCTGTCTCATGGTTTTACAGAGTGAATTTGAAGTATCTATATAAGGAGAAGCTGAGGTACGTATAATCCATTAGACTTGACAAGGAACATTACTGGGTGTAATACTGTTTCCTAGTGGTCTTGCTGGGGTTAGAATCCTTGGTATAACAGCCATTCCTATTTGTCTTGTTATCCTTGCTAACCCCTATTTATCTCCTCTCTTTTTGTCTGTCCCTGCTTTTCTTTTAGTTAGCACTTGCAGCATCCTGTGGTATTGGGGAGGAAATTTGGACATGAAATTGCACAGCAGGAAGAAAGTTCTCTGCAGAAGTAACAAGCAGTGAGAAAGGATATGCAACATTTAACTTATTTCTTGCTTCCATGCCCTGGGCAGGCTGGTACAAATCGTATCTTGTGTCAGACTACAAGAACCACAAAGGGAATATGGGATACCAAGGGATTTAGCTAACAGGAGACAAAATGTGTTTGTATTAATTGCTTAGTGCTCAAAAGTGTTAGAAATATTTATATAACAATAACAATCTATTTCATAGCTTACATATGACTTGGTATTTCCAAAGACACTGTTAAGCAACAGTGCTTGCTGCAGTCTCTGACAGTGTGGACAGCTTGCACGCACATTAAAATGGATAGGTTGAACGAAAATAGACATTATATTTTCTGGCAGAAGTCCCAAATGCAGATTTTAAACTTGGTGAATTGATGAAGTTATGCATCCTTAGCAGAAAATTTGGGAAACATTACCATCAAAGAAGGATACTTTTGCTTCAGCTTGTGGTACTTCAGCCAGATAGAAAGCCAAAAAACCACCAGCACAAAAAATTTTCAGGAAATCTGCATCTCTCATATAAACGTGTTTCATGAGTGTCTAGAACTTCTCTTTAAATCTTTACTTGTCAAAGTGGAGTCTCACTGTTGTAGAGAACAGCAAGAAAATAAATTACAAGTAAACCAAGCTATACCAAAATTAAATGCCAGCTGTACTACAGCCTCACAGACAATATATTCTGCATAGCTGTGATGTGTGTGTCTGAGGCAGCTGGACTGACACTGACCTTCTTTGCAGAAAAAATCAAAACAAAAACAACCAAAAAAAATCTCACCAAAGAGGGGGGGGAAAGAAAAAAAAAAGAAAAAAGCCCATTCCAGATAACAAGACCGCAGAGCAACTTGTTATTTGGACATTGGTTTCTCACTGAGCCACTGTGTCTGCAATGGGTTGAGCTAATCCCCAGTCATAAGCACTAGAAGGATTGATCTTGGCTGAACTTTGTGACTCTTGTCTGTCATGCTTAGTGCGAAAGGAGCCAACAGTCCCTAAAATACCCTTTCCTCCCCGTGGCTGGGCAGTTGCCCTCCATCACTGTGTGAGCAGCACTCCTGCTCCTTGCGTGCTGAGCTGCTGGTGACAGGGTGAGAGGAGAGTGCTGGGGACTGCACAGCAGCTGTGCACATCACAGGACTCTGGTGCTGAAAGGCAACTCAACTGAATAGTTCAACTCTAGCTTGCCTTAAAAATAAGAATGAGGGAAAAGTTTGAGAAGTACATTGAACCTGCAAGGCTTGTCAGCATAGACAGCAGTGGGACTGAGCCAGCTTGCTCAGATCAGGGGAATGCAGCAGGAGGGCTTGTGTGTCTCTCTAGCTTGCGTGTGCAAAGTGACCAACCCAAACAAAATCAAAGTGGTTTATAGCCTGCTAAGAGCACAGCACTTAGAAGCTAGGCTGCTTTAATTAACACAGATCTTTATGCCATAACAAGACTTGCTTTTCTTGAAACAAATATTTGAGACCTTGAGCAACATATCTGAAAAACTCCAGAATAAGAATAAATGTAGATCTCCTTGGAATAATTACCTTGTCCTGTGTGCAGCTTTGAAACACTCAACACCCTTACAACCTTTTCTGTAAAGTTTGTGGAACTTCATGGCTCTCATTATTAAAGGTATTGAAGCCATTTTTATCTGGGAAAGGTGGAATCCTTTCTTTGCATCACTTCACACTGAACCTGCATCAACTCCATTTGATTTTATGTAATTTCTTGTGAACAAGACCCAAGCCCACTCCAACATCAGAGGAGAGAGAAAAGGTCAGAACCATAAATTTTCGACCTTGCTGGGTGAAAGTAGACATTGCACTCAAATCCCTGTTACTAATGGTTGCTATACTTCACGGCAGTGCAGGCAGCACAAAAGGGCACCAGCAATGACATCTTTCATCACTTGTGCTAAAATGCTCTTCACTTACTGCCTCTTGCATGGGGTGCCAGCGAAATGAGATGGAAATGGATCTGTTGACAAACAGGTTAAATGTCAACACCCACAATGATACGTTGCTAATAGTAAGGGCACAAGATATTACAGAATTGTTTAAAAGGGGCAAGTGCTGAAAGGTGAGCAAAGTTGTCATCAGGTTATTTACTGTGTAAGAACCATGGTTGGACTGCTGGCTCTGGTTCAAGGCAGCTCTCATCCTAATCTTCCTTTTCTTTCTGACAGCCTCGCTCCAGACTTTGCTGCTGATCACCCACAGCCTTGTGGTTCCCCTGTCTGCGTTACAGCACAGCAGGAAGACTCAGAGGACACATAGGGAGGCACCAAACCCTGTTGGGACCAGCAACTAAGGACTAAAATGCCTTTTGTTTGGTGGAAGCTGTTCTGGGCCATGACGAGAGCTCCTAATAAGAGATGTTAAATAATCGTACAGCTCAGGGCAGCTATTAGATGTGACACTCCTGTGTGCTCTGATTTGTTTGCTTTAGAGGGAGACTTTTTAATCACACTGGTATTTATACTGTTTTGCAATGTTTTTATTGCTATTCTGAGTCTCCATTCAGGGCAAAGAGTCTCTGTTTTGCTAGGCACAACTTAATGCTGTTATTCTCTTCTGATTTTCTGGAAATCTGATTGATTTTCTTCTGTAATAAGGATCTTGAGACACTGACAGTTGCTACTAAGGGAAGCCAACTGAAAACTTCCCTTTCTCTAATGCTGAAATACACAGGGTTTTTTCATGGGGAAGGTGCTGGAGTGAGTGACTGCTGCTTGTTTCCACTATGCCTCAGGCAAAGGAGGAAAGATCCTACAGAAATATATTAGAAATGTACACAGACAAAGTGGTATATGTGAATGACTTGGTGTCTTCCAGGCAAAGTAGTTTATAAGCAGGATAGCAATTAGACAAATGATTCATTCTTTTTGTAAGACTGTACTATTGTGTTATGTTTGATCCATAGTCATGCCCCCATGTCCCATGAAGGTGTGCTGTCTTGGGTGATGTGTAAACATGGTGAGGTATATAACAGGCAAGATTAGACTTATTCCAGTTAGTTTTTGATGAATAAATATTGTGATGGTACATTTTAATGATGTGAATGGAGAAACTATCCCATGGAAGGATATTAATTCAAAATAGCCAAAGGGGAAAGGAACTTCTAACGAGATATGCACAGCCCTGAAATCAGGGTTTCCCGTCTTAAGTTGATGGATTTGTCACTTCCTCCCTTGGCTCTTTCCCAAATGTGGATGCCAAATGAAACAAAAGTAATAACTGCAGATTAAAATCTTCCTAGAGAATTAGAAGAATCAAAACTCTCCATGCAGAGCATTAGCAAAGTATCTCCAGGAAAATTTAATTTCAGCATAAAATGTAAGAATGTTTCTTACTAGAAAAAGAAAATATTTTAAATAAGAAAAGGAAAGCATGACATGTAAAGTCAGCAGGAACTTCTGTAGAAACAGGGCTGGGTTATGGCTCAATCAGGGACCATCTCAGATGTTTCTTCCAGCTAATTCTGGAATAACTTCTTCTGCTGCTAAAACAATGCAAATTTGAGATGAGAAACCAGGGGGAAAGAGAATTCCTGAAATGGAATAAATACTTGGTAGTTATTTGGAATTAGAGGGAATTCTCTACTGAAAATACTTTTAAAAGCATCTTTTCAAATATACTTTTCAAACCAATACCTATATACCAATAGGTATTGGTTTGAAAACAAGTATTGACTGCTTACATTCTAGAGTTAAACAATGGAGTGGATCCAAACTTTGTGGCCATAGAGCAGAATGTCAGCTCACTCATGGGGATTCTTCTTTCAACATCTTTTCCTTAATGTCAGCTTCCTTCCTCCATGTCTGTAGCTGTTTCCTATTCCATAGGAGGTGCTGGCTATGAGTATGATTCAGACCAGAAATACCTTGGTTCCCCACAGAAGAAATAAGTTCCATGGAAATGTCCCAGACACACTGGTGATGAGTCTTTAAGCTACATGGCAGCTACCAGTGCTCTGCTTGGCTTTCTCTCCAAGTTCTCTGCATCCCTGTTTGCATGTGACCTCCAACTCCTCCTTTCTGCTTCCTTTTGTTTCCTTTTGCTTCCTTTTGCTTTTTCCTTATGTTATTCTTAGGGCTCCTTCTTTTTGCTCTCCAACAAGGCAGCTCCATCTGGCTCTTTCTAGTGCTTATTCTGTTTCATGGTTTCCTCGTGTGTCCCTCACACTGTGCCAAGTAGGAGCATACAGGTACTGGGCAGTTCTCTTATTGCTTGCAATAATAAGAAGGGGAGTATTATATGGCCCTTTTATATGACATTTCTTGCAGGATTACAAAGCTCTCCCTGCTGTGGTGCTAAAATGCTCTCAGTCCACCTCAGGCTGTACATCCCTGCATGCCTCTCCTCACAAACAGCTCCATCCTGTAATAAAGGAAGTACCTAGAAACTGTCCATTTGTAGGATATATAACACTTGAGTGCTTTTTGCTTCAGTATTGCCTCCATTTTGCTTCTACCTGCTCCTGCCTCTCTTTCTCTTTTCTCCACAGGATTTTCCATGCTTTAAGCCTGGCCTCCCTTTCTCTGCCTGTTCATTAATTTTATGTCTCTTGGTCAGGTCCTGGCTCTTGACAGTTTGTACAAACCAAGTGATTCCCTTCTCTCCAGCCCTCTGCTGAAGTTCAGGATCTCTCCTATGTTTCCTGCCTTCTCTCATGCCACTCATGGGCCTCTCAGCAGTCACAGAACATCTTCCAGCTCCAGCTATCCATAGCTGTGGATTTAACAACTGTTTCTACAACCCAGTAACAGCAATAAATATTTATACTGGGTTAGCATTTTAACTGGTACTCAGTTATTACTGAATTATCGCACAAACTAAGAGGGAAGCAATCTTTGGCCTGACAGCAAAAGCTGCTGAAGGTGGGTTCAGCACTGCCTCAGGGCAGGTGTATCAAAGGCTGGCTGTGCTGTGCTGAAGAACTCTGTCTTTTCAAGTGGGAACTTGAGAAACTTTTGTGTACCATAAATTTACAGCCTGTATTCTGCCCTCCTGTCACTGTGATGCCATACAAATCCAAGCCAAATAACTAAATAACTCATACCAAATACTAAGCACTGGTTAAAGAAAATCACACATTACATGAACTCACATAAACTACTAAGGTTACCAAAGATTTAACTCAAACAACAATATCTTACAGCTCTAAGACCGTAGCGTGAACTTCCCCAGGAAATACCTCATCACCTTCTGCCCTCACTATAAACTCTGTTTCTTTGATATTACCTTCTTTTAAGTATATAATAACATGTGTGTGTTGTTAGAAAATTCAAATAATTGTATATACTGGAAGAGAGAGTAAAAGAGAGCAAGCATGTGAGAAGCTAATCCCAGTGGGGAGCTCAGGAAGGAGCTCAGATGTGTTGATGGAATATGTAAATTTCAGTGGGGGAAGGAAGGAGTAGTTGAGTGGCTTGCCAGGATGAATAAGTGACTTTGTACTGATGTGGGAAGGGACCCCACTCCAGGGTTTTTGCTTGACCAGTTTTTGCAATTAAGAAAAGAAACCCCCCTGTCTTCCTACCATAACAGGCACTATTCAAAATAAGACATTAATAACAAACACAATGTCATTTACCACAGTTTAACCCTGAGGTGAAGGTAGAGATAACATTATTCCTGCAGTATTTCTTCCTGGTCTTCAGCTCTGGTCAAGTGCACTCTTCTTAATGGTGACAGTGGTAACTCCAGGGCTTGATAAACTTGTCTTTATCAGTGGAGTCAGAGCATGTTATTAGCGGATGTATATGGATTCTGTGTTTTGCTATAGCACATGTTTGTATAGCCCTTTCTGACAGTTAAAGATGTGCTAAGTTTCCTTGACAGAAAACAGACATTTTAATAAAATTGCTGCCATTTAACTAGAAACTCCTGGGCAAAGCTCTATGGGAAACTGTTCCCATGACCTTCAGGGGGGAAGAAATGTTTGTATTTTAATAGGGTTCCATTCTGTAAAAAAAAAAAGTCCTTACTCTGCAGTATCCAGATTTTTTTAACACAACCCTAATGATGCAAGTCCTGAGGAGCTGCATATGCCATTTGCAGAAACATATTGCTAATTACACTAGGCTTTACTTTCAGATAAAGAAACTTTGAACAATTTCAGAACAATGAGTTTGGAACAGAGTAAGACTGAAGTAGAACCTTCTGTAATGCATCTAATTTCATTTCATTATACATTTTAAACCTGAAATGATAATTGTATATTGATTTACTAACCCATCTATTCAGCTGACTGATAGTTTTGTGTGTCTGGCAATACATACTTGTACTTTGCATTGGTTTTGTTTTGGATCATATCTGAGTTCACATTCAATGTATTTATTTTAATATAAAGCATGTTTTACAAAAGTACCAGAACCTAAAACCCAGCTGTCTTTATTCAGTGTGTTCTGTTCATGCTTAAGGGTCACCAGATTGAATTAGGTCCTTATTCAACATTGCAGGATTGTTTACAGGCTGCACATGTCACTAAGCAATTGTAAGAAAAAATTTATTTATGAGCTGACCTACCTGGGAGTGCTCCCCAGTGGCAAGACGAAAAGTGAGCAATGGGAACTGAAGTTGCAAAGGAAGTTACACCATCTGTCTTGCAAGCCAGACACAGGTGAGAGACAGGGAAGGGATGAAAAGGGGAATTCATAAAAAGCTGATTCATCACTAATCTGCTTGTACTCAAAACACAGAAAACAATGGCTTGTTTTATGATAAGGTTCTGCCCTTCCAAAGCTGCATTCCACTTTGGCAGGGAGAGTGTACTGTATGCCACGAACTTGGGGTGATTGGCTTCATTTCAACAAAGAGCTTGTGCTGAAACTCCACTTTTTGTCTGTGGTTGGCACAGAAACAGAATGGTTCTACTGGGCAAGCAAGAAATGAGAGAAGCTCTGCAGAGTCCACCTGGACTGACTGCTCCAAAGGCTGTTGTTTGGCAGAGCTGGATGGACAGCCCTGTTGGATGTGAAATCTGTGCAGCTCCTTAGGCAGCTTTGGCTCTGAGCCCACCAAGGGTCACTGCTCACCCCATCTGCAGTGGCACCGTCTCTGCATCTCTAATTCAGTCCCATATCCTCAATTACCCATGTGTTCTCTGGCCTGTGGGTTGGTGCTGCCTGTGCTGTACCCATTCTGTACAGCTTAAAGTCAATCTGGGTTAAAAATAACAGCAAGTTTCTGTCTTTTTCTTGCACATGTATGGATAAAAATAGTTCTGAATTAAAACCACAGTGTGGTCCCCTCTCCCTGGCTCCTCTGGCAGGGGCTTTTGCAAGCAGTGTGCCTTGCTCTAGCATTTTTGGCAACCACCCTCTGCTTTCTCTTGGAGCAGCAGAATTTCCCACATCTCCATGAGAAAGATGGGTGGCTGGCCCCTGGTTACAGCCCCACACCTCTTGCTCCACAGAGACACCTTCACAGCTGCTCTCCTGGCACAGCACAATTCCACACTGGTATCCTGAGCTCCCAGTTCAACCCATGACTTCTGACAATAGGATGAATATAAGTCACAGAAGTGCCCCTATGGTAAAATAAGAGAATCCAAGAGGGATGAAGTTTTTCTTTAGGCTTCTAGCAGCTGCAGAAAGAAATCCTTCTAGAAAAAGAAGGCCTGTACACTCTTTGATGAGTGTTCTTTCCAAAGGAAATGACACTGGTGTGGTTGCACTCTGCTTGTCAGACTCCTTTCCTCTCCTCCAGCCAGCAACCCTTCCAGCTCAGGTTGGAACAGATGAGGGTCCCAAAGAGGCTCTTCCTCCCTGCCACATGAGATCTGGGGGCTGCTCAAAGGACTAAGATCCAGGTCAGTGCCTGCCCTGAGGGAAAAGCCCGCAGTGGGTGATCAGCAATTACCCAGTCCAGTTAGATCTCTTGCTGGCAGAGCAGTTCATGACTGCCTGTGCAGGGGACACCAGGTATTTATACCAGAAAACATTCATTCATGGGTCATGGAAAGGAAAGGAAGAATTGGCTGGACTTCACATGGTGACACCAGGCTGCTCAACTGCTGATTAAGCTGGATCTTCTGTGTTAGAGTTCAACAGGGAGAAAATCACAGCATTTGTACAGACTTTAATTGCAGAGCAAATACAACACAAAATGAGGGCCTCCATTTTTCATCATGATTTTCACACCTGAAATGAGAATCACCGGGGCTTGAGACTTTGCTAGTTACAATATGATAATATTGCAGACCTATGTTTTTAGAAGGAAGCCAGGTAGAAGAATGGCATTTGTGGAAGAGAATTTCTGGCTGGGTATATAAAGAGCAAATACTCCTATTCTGCATTTGATGGCAGATTTTCTTGCAAATGTTCAATGAATCCTATGTGTGGGGGCTGTCTTTTCACTGGGTACAACATGGGGACATTTTGGTGTCCCAAAACACCAAAGCCCAATGGCAGTCTGCAGCAGGTACCAGCCCTGTGATGCCACTCACACAGGCAGTGCAGAGGAAAGAAATCTGCGTGGCTAAAACTGGATCTGAGCACTTTGGGTCACTCAAGTCACCTCTCAGGTAAATTGCTTTCATGACAGTGGGGTAACATTCTTGCCCTGTCAAGAGACATGCCCTCAAAGATAGACAAAAAAAATCTTTGCACTGCTGAAGGCAAGAGAAGAAACCATTTTATGCGGATAATTGAGGGTAGTAACAATTATTATTTGACTTACTCTAAACATCACAGGAGAGACTCTTGAAGAGCCCTTAGTGAGCTCACACATTTCACACAACTTGTAGAAGGAAGAGAGAACAAAATCAGCAAATTCTTACATGTTCAAGTTGTACTTTGGAAATATAATGGCAAGGCAGAAAAGGTGTAAACCAGTGTCATTCCATGCATACATTAATTTTTAAATACCTGACTTCACATTTTTCTTGCAGCAAACAAAATTTCATTAATCATTTCAACCACTTTAATGGAAAAATTGCTGACAAAAGACTGAAAGCAAATCACCAAGTAGCTTGCCCATGTTTATGGAAAATTGTACTAGGGACTGGTTTAAGCTCTATTTTCAGTCATATTCTTCAATTTATTAAAATACTTCAAGTTTTTTATGCCCTTTCTTCATGTGCAGGAACAGAAATAATATTTTCTTTGTCTAAACAGGCTGCAACAGAGCTCTACAGACAGAGTTTTATGAATTTAAAAAAAAACGAGACTAAAATTGTCAATAAGTAACATCTTAAAAAAAAATCCTGAATTACATTGAAGAGCAATAGCAATGTATACTTAAGAAGGAAATGAGTCACCTCTAGTGGCAATACAGTGCCTCTGACTATCCCATTGAACAAAGAGAAGTTCCACTTTTGTGCCTTATTTCCAACCAATACAGGCTGTGGTACCAACCACTGTGCTGCCAAATGGGAATATCTACAGACAACAAATAAGTAAATAGTAAATAATAATAAATAAGTAGTAAATAAACAAAAGTTATTTACTTGCTGAAAGACACCATCACCCCAGCCTGTACATGAGGACCTCAAGCAGAAAGTGAGGTGCTCAAGGGTGTTCCAGAGGGTGGTGGTCTACAGGGCTGGGGTGACAGGCATGGTAAAAAGAATAAAATTCAAAAAGGGATATATGAGAGAATAAGAGGGAATTGAAGCCACAAGAGAAATATTGTATATGGGGCTGCTGAGTAATGGTCCATGAATGTACCATGAGGTGATGCTAACTGTGCAATTCAGCCCACTAGCTGAACTACATCCAGCAAAATTTGGTATTTCTCCTGGCTCACTCCTAATACAGTGCAGCTCACAATGTGTGACAACTGCAGTGCCAAGAGTGTAGTGGCCATCAGCCTATGGCTTACAGACGTGGGGCTTGTAGAAAGTAACAAAGAAAAGACATTATCATACAGGTTTCAGCTACCTAGAAGGTTTCTCTCTTCAAAAATATCAGAGCAACTCAAGACATAAAGGGTCCAAGGATGCTGCAATACATAATATCCAGTGGTGATGTCATCTCTTCATTGTCAGATGATAGTTCAGTAGTCTGCTGGATTTTAAGTCAGTAGTAACACTGATGTGCAATTTCAGTGTAGCTAGAGATGAGATTTCCCAATGACCATCTTCACCACAAGTGTCAAAAAAGAGCAGAGCTTCATAAATTGCTGCCATGCCTGTTTGGTTTTGTCAGTCATCCTTCATCTCTCAGTGCAGACATTGCAGGAGAGTTTGTGCTCGTGTGATGACAACCCAGGGTTGATTGTAATGATGCCAAAGTGAAAGAAGGAGATATATATAAGGTATAGTCCACTTAATGAGGTTTATTTCCTTCCAGTGCTGAACACCCACAGATGCAGCTGACCTGTCCCTAATTAAATGTGGTCACTGACACTTCCAGCAGTGCAGCTCTCTACAAAAGAAATCCAGGAGCAGTGCATTGGTGCCTCAATGACAGTCAGATGAGTGGTGACCTCTTCAAGCCTCTATGATATGCAGGCTCATTACATCCACCATAGCTACAGAATATCACCCTCTTCCCTTCTTTTCCATTGTGTTCTTGTGAAAAGCTTCATACAGGGAAGGGCTCAGCTGCACTGAGAGTGATTTTTTGCTCACCACTTCATGAAGATACAAACACAGCTACAGTGACAGGACAGAAGAAACATGACAAATCCTTATCTCATTATTGGCGTCATCTGAATTGCTGTCTCTGGATAATAATTATCCCCTCATAATGTTTTATCTTGCACTTTGAATCTTGCTGTCACAATGTTTGTAAACATAAAAAGAAACTTCTGTTATAAAAAGTCTTTGTTTGCAGCCTGAGCTGCCAATAGACTGCACGAGACTCCTTTTCCAAAGAGCAGAACCCTGCTGCTGGTGTTGAGTTGCTGGTCCAGGAGCTGGCCACAGCCTTGGAAAAGCATGTTTCTCCATGGCTCCTCTCAGCCTTCAGGAACGAAGTGAGGTGAAACCAGGAGCAACATGACTTGATTTTTCAAAATCCAGGGTAATTTTCAGAGACAGTGGTGAGAAAAAAATAGAACGGCTTCCAGCTTGCATACAAACTCAATATCATGTGGAGCCCATCATGTAGTGACTTTTTTTTTTTACTCTAGCTGCTCCTTATTTAATAATGAAGGTACTCATATTTCCATCCAGAAGACTTGTATTTTGATAATCTGCTCTACTGTTTCCCCAAATCCCTTCCCTCTGTAATCAGACCATCAGTCACTACAAAGGATCAAAATTGCCACATTTAAATACTATTCTTCTTGTGAGAAACTACCATCTGATCAAAGATTAACAGCATGAAATATGTTGCTTGTTTTTGCAGTAAACCTGCATGTCCCTTGTTGTCAATCCAAGTTCATGGAGGTTTATTTTCAAAGCAAATCTCTTGTTTTCCTTTCGCCAGAATGCTGTTATAAAGCCAGCTATTGTTATCGTAGAGTATAACTTTATTTTTTTAGTTCAACTACTAGAAGGAAATGGTTTCCATCAGGTAAAAATCATTGTATACCTGCCTTATATAGACAGGTCCTGTACACAACAAGCAGTTAATTGTTTTTAATTAAATACAGTGAGACAGGACACTCAAGGAGTGACCCTAGGATTACTTGTAGAGGAAGTTTCTCTCATGACTAATAGTGACTACAAATAAGATGGGGTATTACAATAAAATTCTACTGCTGACAAAAATATTAGCAGTAAACGACGACAGAGCTTTCATCTGGGACTAAGAGAGCATCTGGAACATATTAAGACTGTAAAATTTCTCTTTAAGTGTGGGTTGCTAAAGTTAAATCCAGCCACCCAGAAACTGTGGCACTCACAGAAACTCAATATTTTTTTTCATTAAAAATTACTTAAGGAGATTTACATCTTCCCTTGGTTGACATTGTGATGTTCTGCTTGTCCAGACTTTGAGTCCTGAAAATATGCATGTGATGAGAAGGAGTGGAGAAAAAAATGGTCTCAAATATGTCCTGCCTATGTCGATCTGGGAAAACAACCCCAGTTCCAGGCGTCCTTCCGCAATGCAATCAGTCAGATGCTCTTTGCAACCACTCCGTGCAGATACCCACTGGTTATTAAAACCATATGTGAAGTTGATGAATTATGTTTCTAGAAATGCAATATAAGCACCAGATATTGACAGAGATAAACAGGAGTGAAGTGGGATGTGCTGGGACATCATTACAGAAAAAAGGGAAGTTTGCTTTAAACAAAAGAATAGTGTGTTAAAAGGCCAGCATCAAAGCAAAGTTCCTGTTTCCCAGCTGTCATGACATCTCTCACTGCAATCTTGTCTCAATATGGACTGTGAGTTCCTGGAGCCAGAAATCATCCTGTAACTTGCATCTGTTGTGTGCAGCACAAGAAGTGTTCCTACCTCTCCTGGATCCTCAAGTGGTGTTTGGGAGGCAACTGTAGCTAAACTGGGGAGCTCCATGTCTGTGCAGCTGAACTGCAGAGCATGCACAGTGATCCTGGGAAGGCACCCAGCACTTGCTCCTGTAAAGCTGCACCAGCTGGTCTCAAACCACCAGGAATTAGGAATAACCAGCCCTCTTGTACAGACACTCATTTTCAGAGTAAAACCCAGATGACGATAGTTTGGGCTACTGGGATCTCTCAAAAGGCAAGTCAAGGTTTGAAGAACAAACTGAAAACAAAAGCATGGCAGTGAACTTCTGGTCTCAGCAAACTAGACCAAAACCTGCAAAGATCTGGAGAGTAGGATTCATTTTCACCTTCCAGGAGGCCCCAGATCATGAGGACCCTGGGTACTTCCATTTTTCATCACTTGCTCTAGTGACAATAGAAATGGGAAGGACTTGCTCCCCAGCAGTTATTTCCAGCAGCTTGTGCTCTGTGAGACGAAGTCCATCCACTGTGTTCAGGAATCAGATCTTCCAAAGAACTTTCCTGCCCTGTGTTTTCCACCCTGAGGCACTTCCTGACTGTTTCTGGAGGAGGCTTGGTGAGGGGGGTGCAGCACTGCTCAGCCCATAAAGCACAGGAGGCCTTAATTTGCCATCAGCATAACAGTGGTAGGTCGTGGTATCTCTTGGAGCCAAAGATCCCGTGACGAAAGACATTCACAAATACAGAACAGAGAGTTGGTCCAGAATAAAAGCCAACTCACTGGGTGGCCTTGGTAAGCATCTTCTGTCTCAGCTGAATATTTCTGTTTTTATTTCTACTCATGCATCTTTTCCTCAGAATAGGGGAAGGGTTTTACATGACTTTCCTGTAAACCTTCAACCCAAATCCTGATGTCGAGGTAACAACCAATATTCAGAGATCAAAGAATTGTGTTAAGAAGAAGAAATTAATCATCTCCCATTTCCCCTTTCTTCTGACCATGTATTTGTGTGAGTGAAACATTCAAAAGTAGCTACAGAACTAAGATCAAGTTTTCCAGAAACTGGCAAGGAACATCTATCCATCGAGATCCTTACACATGGACAGGCCACAGGATCTAAGCTCCGATGAGCCTGTCTTTTAGCTATCTTTCTGGCATCTAAGATGACATCTTGAAATGCCAGCCTGCAGTTTTAAGAAGGACGAAACTGCGTACATGTCTCCCATCAGGGAAATCTGAAACTCTTGATCTACCCCACATCTCATCCTACCAGGAAGTTGGTGAATATTATCAAAACAAACCAAACCACAAAGTCTGATCCTGGAAATATTTTGCAAGGAGAAAAATACAGATATACACTGCCCTGAGAACCAGTCCTTACCACCAGTCCCACTTCAGGGCTTGGTAGTAAGGGAGTGGCATGTGTGTGTAGGACACAAAGAAGGGGAGCTGGAATAATCCACTAATGTTCTCAAATTTTCCCTATCTGTAAGTCATTGCTGCTAAAGGTAATGTAGGAAACCTGCCAAATACAACAGCTAAAACCAGAACCCTGAAAAACATAATATTTAGGGAAGTTGTGTGTTGGGGTCAGCTTGTGCCAGCTGCCAAGTCTCCAACCACAAGAGGCCTGGGACATGGGGAGGTCTCCAGGAAAGTGCCTGTTGGCACAGGACAAACCCCCTGCTCCTGTGCAGATGTGACACTGTGACTCTCCAGCTGATGGATGGTCCTGCTGGCAGCATGGAGGGTTCAACCTCCCCTCTTTTCAAACCAGTTGCTCTTTGGAAATGGAAATGGAGATAAGTGCTGATAGCTGTCCCAGGGAGGGATGCATGGTCTTGGCGAGCAGGGGCTCTGACAAGGACTGAGGCCATGACTCCAGTGGCAGCTCACAGGGCCTTAGCAGGAGCTCAGCGTTCAGGATGGAGTGAAATAGGGCCTTAAGGAAGACTTGGACCTAGCAGGGTCCCGTAGATGTCCATTGGAGATGGATACAGAAGTTCCTTTCAAACAAATCTCTGTTAGGATGAGGGTAACACAATTCCTTTCTCTGCACTTCTAGGGGGACATTGGGAGGGATGCACATCATGACACGGGTGGGGGAAACCTTGTTAGGAGAAGACAGGATGTGAAATATGCAAAGAATTCCCCATTCTCCCTGTTTATATAACTGGGGCCTAATTTGGGCCTATGGTAAAGCTCCTTGTCCCTACATGAAGATGACATTGCCTGGTTACCCTGCAGGGAGATTTTGATTGAGGAATTGTGTGTGGATGCTATAAGGGTGATTCCTAATCTTTTGCTGGTAGCAATTAGTAGCTCTATTCCCTGAGGATTTGTGTGTCTTTGTCTAATTCATTGTTATGGGTTCAAGTGACAAGTAACTATGCAAAATTTTACTGTCTAAATTTGCAGGTAGTTTGATTTTCTGCCTCAATGAAATCCATGGCTTTGGGTTTATGTGAGGTGCTCATCAACCACTTTTCTCAGCCAGTGTTGCTGTCCTTGGAATTAGAGTCTCCTGAGAAGCCTGGGACTTGAGGCCAGGATGTGCGAAACTAGTAGTGGCTTGGGATGGGTCGGGACGATTTCTTCCACTAGATGTGAATTTTTGAGCATGCCAAGTACCTGTTCTTCAGAGTCAGGCCTGTTCAAGCAGAGCAGATACTTTTCCAAGGGTCAGGCTTGCTGGCTCCACATTTCATGTGAGCTCTACAAAGCTTCTGCCCCACCAAACAAACCCAGCTAGGGCACAGCTTCTGGGGAAGGTGCTGCTGCAGCAGCAACAGCATTCACTGTACCTCATAAAAAAAGTATACCTGCCCATTTTTGATGGTCATCTCTGTCTAAATACATAAAAGTACAAAAATACAGTCATAAAACAGCTTTTACAAATTTCACAAGTCCTTCCTAAGAGATCTCCCTAATTTTTCAGTACCTGAAAGCCTCTTCTCCCCATGGGGCTCCTGGGAGGCATTGCAATTGCTCCTGTCTTGCTTCTCCTTGCAATTTTCTGCACACACTCTCACTCATCTGCTATTCCTGTGCTCGTTTTTATCTTTATGCCACGCTTGAGCTGCGGCTCATTGTGACAATATTTCCTCATAAGGCTGTGCTTAAAAAGTGAGGAGCTTGTATTTGTTGATGCTGGGTGGTGGCATGTGAGGCTGCACAAAGAAAAACAAATGTTTGAGATGTTTTTGAAGGTGCTGTCATGAGACAAAACAGGGCCCTCATTACTAAGTTTACTTGTGCTTGGATGTACCAGAGACTGTTCAGGCTCTTTAATAACTCTGCCCTGGGAAGTTTCCATCACCTCCCTTCCCTTCCTCCCCTCCTGCCAGCTCTGCCTGCCACAGGAGCTGTGCACTTTAGAGGGACTGTGGGGAGAATGACCCCCACCCTGGTGTCTGACCAGCCACTGCCACCTTGCAAAAGCAACTTCTGCAGCCCTGTTTGTCACATGGCTGACACAGCTGAGGACACCTTGTGCAGTCACAGCAAGGCTGCATTTGTTCTCCTCCAGGTGAAGAGTTCCACTCAGACCCCACAGATTTAAGCAATCCAGAGGCTCTGTTCTGGCTCTAAGCAATTAAAGTATCCATGCAAATACAGGGACTAATATTCACTCAGTTCAGGGGAAGCTGTAAAGAGGGAGCACTAAGTCCTATCTCTCTCAAGAGTCAGGGGACCAGCAGCAGAGGAAGGGGTAGTGAATTGGCCCCCACACCAAATTGAGCCTTCCTGCTCCTGACCCAGCCTGATTTGGAAGCAGAACTTAAAAGCTGTTTGCTTAGGAGGTTTGTTATAGCAATGAAAGCTAACGCTGGAGTTACGCTGAGCAGCAGGGCAGAGGGTAAAACAATATTTCATCTGTGAGTTAAAACATTTTCACAAGGATGAAGTAAGTTGTCCTCTCTGTCAGTGACTTGTGTATGCAGGGTGGGATCATCCTGTGGGTGCCCTCACCAGGGCTCTCCCCATGGCTACCTCGGGGTGGGAATGCTGCACCTTTGGGTCGTCAACTCACCCAGGCCACCACATCCCCCACCCTCCCTGTCCTCTGGAGACCCTGGTGATTCTCCAGGGTGAGGAAAGGGGATTATTTTACCAGCCAGCCAATCCCAGGGAAAACAGCTCTGTTAAAGCCCTCAGAATGTAAGCTCTTCTCTCTCACCATAGGAAGTTTAGAGCTGTGAGGCTGTGATGCCTGGAAACTGGTGTCTTCTACAATAATTGTGTGGACTGGTTAACAAAGCACTACTAGTGTTTAGGAGAAGACTTCCTTTGAGCTTGGAAATGTTTGCTACTTCTCCAGCCAGATGTGCTCTTCTTTGAAATAAAGGAAAACTCAGACTTTTAGGCTTTGGTATTTCCTAATTCTCCCTTTTTTGTTTTTCCCTTCTAAAATTTGAGTACCAATTGCCCTGGAAATAAGATATGCAAAGGAAATACTTTTGGGGAAGAACTGTACTCTGAATATAGGAAAGTGAAGGTGAAGGGACTTGCCCCAAGCCCCATAGGAAGTTTGTCCCACACTGTAGAACTAAAGGACCTTTTGAACACCAAAACTTTTTCTTAGCTGTAATTTTCTTGTAAATATTTGGGTCTCAGATTTCAAAGTTCAAGCTGGGTTAATAACAAAGAATGCAGCTCTCCCTGCTTTCCATGCAGGGTGTAAGGTAACAGTCTGTGGTGCCCTCCCAGACACCCCATGCATCTGCACGGGTTTCAAGTGACAGCTGGTCTTTAAACTCAGTATCACACATACAGATTAATCATTACCTGGCTGCTGTCCTGGCTTCCAGTCAGTTCCACTTTATTGACTTAGCCTGGGCTCAGCAATGGTTTATTAATCTTGCCCTTGTGTCTACATAGCAGCCTTATTGTGATTAAATAGTTCCCCCTGTTTTATTAGCCAGGGTTAGTACTGTAAAGCACTAAGGACTTTGTTAGCTGGGGCAGCCTGTCTGCAGACTGGAACAAAGGTGAGATCATTACGAGGGTCAGACCAAATTCCACCGTGTGGGAACTTTCTCATATGGAGAGATTTGATAACAAGGTGCTGCTGCATGCTGAGGAAAACACAGGAATGGACCTAGGAGGCTGCCAAGACCCGAAAGTTGTCCATCCTGTGGGGTGCCATCTCAGACTGTGCTGCAGCCCAGCCAGGCTTGCAGGGCAGGGGATGCCTTGCTCGAGGTAGCAGACATGCCTAAGAAAGTTGCTCCAAACCATTCACCAGAGCCTGTCCTGGAAACAGATAATACAAAACATTTGTCCGGAGGATGATTCCTGGGATAACCACAAGCATTTATATCACAGAGCAAATATTTGAGGCACATCCAGATCAGCTTTTGCTGATGTTATTGTTTTCAATCATCTTTCAGAGGAGTCTCTAGGGGTTGCCTGCACTGGGAAGTGACTGGAGGAGAGTTGGGGTGTGAGGTGTGCCCCAGAATGATGATTCATCTGCTCTTTCCAGATGCAAGGCCCCCTGCAAGCATGGGTCTGAGAGCCTGAGACTATGATGCAGAACCTCCAAAGGTTTATTTTTAGGGAGGCAACGTGCATATGAGGAGAAAAAAGAGACTATTATGAAAAGTAGAGGGACTCAAATAGCAGCTGTAAAAACTAAAACTTCCAACAATACAACAAACAGAAAATTACATTTCCCTTCATTGTGTGGAAGGAACCAAGCTTCCAACCAGCTGTGGAGGAAATAAGGAGTTTACATTATTAGCAGTGTCAGTGAGGATCAACATACATATTTCCTGTCTGTCTCCCTCTACAAACTAGCAAAACTTTGAGCAAAAAAAAAAATATTTTCATTTTATTCCATTTTTTCTGTTTCTGTGGGGAGAAGATGCATCCCAAGCAGTGTGGTCACAAACAGCATAGCTGAGAAAGTGCCATGGGAAACAGCAAACAGGAGATCAAAAGGAAAAGACAGAAATGGCTGTGATGCCAGAGCAATGCAATTCTGCCCCTCACATTTCTGGGCCCAGACAGAGCAGCAGCTTGCGGGCTTGTGTTGATGTCTGTGGTCTCACAGAACAGTGTATGCCATTTACTCACAAACCCAAGCCCAAAGATTTTACAGCATCTCTTTCCATGCAGAAAATTACCTCCCCCTTTGTTTGTTTTAAGTTTCAAAGCATTGACATATAAATTTAAATTATTAAAAGAAAAATGCCATATTCAGTCTTGGTGCTTGTTTATTCAGTCTGTATAAGCAGAAATCACAGCCCATATGTACCAGAGAGTTTTCCATGTCGTCCTGCACTGCAGCACGGGGTATTTCAGCCAGCTGTGGGCAGAAATGAGCCCCACGAGATCCTGGCCCTGGGTGGCACCTGGCGTTCCTGCTGCTTTCCCAGCTGCTTCCAGCATCCTGTGACTGACGTTGCTGGGCAGGGAAAAAAGCAAACATGCAGAGTCGGCAAATTTCAAGTCAGGTGTATGTAAAATGAAGCAGTTGACAGTCATTAGCAAGCTGCTCAGCATGGCACAGGCTTCCTGAAGTACTCTGGGCGACAGTCAGGGGTGCAAGAAGACCCCAGGCAAAGCATCCTGACTTTCCATTCTCTTTCAGTCAATCCCACCACAAATAAAACTGGTATTACCAGCTCATCTTCCTATCCAAAATTATAACTTTTATGCTCCTAATTTAAGGGCAGCTTCTGTCTGCCCTTTGCTTGTGTTTGAGGTATGCTGGCTGCTGGGTCTCTGGTCTTAGAGTTTTAAAATAAATAGCAGAGCAGTCAGCTGCCCTGTTCCAGGACAGCTGGAGTCATCAGGGAGCATTTCAGGTGACAGAGGGAGGAATACTTCAAGTTTCTTCACTTGAGAGAAGGGAAAGAGCATGGAGGAACCTCTGAATGAAAAGAGCTGGATTTCACCTAAAGTACTGTATTCCAAATTGGCCTAACTCAACTGCTCTCGCTTCTGTAGCCAAAGAGATTATCTGCCCTGTGCTTCCAATAGTCCTCTTCCTCTTTTGGGTGTTTGTGAATCTGTTGCCCTTGTTGCCCCTGTGCAATGGGGGGAACTTTTCCATGCACCTCCCAGAGCAGCACTTGGAGGGGACCCCGAGAGGCACTGCTTATGGAGGGGGGGTGGCCAGGAGTAGAGGGGTCAAGGAGCCAAACTAAGGCATGTGCCCTAGGAGGGTTTAGGTAGAGAGTGCACTAGAAAAAAGCACAAAGAGTCTGCTTTGGGAATGGCTACAAAGACTGTTGGCTCCAGGGTCTCCCAAGCTGATTAACTTCTGGTGTGGAGTAGGCTCATGTGTTTACCTTCTCAGGAGATGAAAAACAGAGTGAGGTTTTGCAGCACTCAGATTCCCTGAATTTTTTAAGATTTTGATTAATCATGAGGCATTTTGGCAGCCTTTTTGTACACTCCATCACCCCTATTTAATCAGTCACCTTCCGAGTGCTTTCTCTCCCTGTGTACTGGCAAGGCTTGATGCCACAGGGGAATGGATGGGCCTCAAGGTGCTGGTGGGGCAGGCAGCTGGCTCTGCTCAGGGTCTGTGCCAATATCCCCTTGGTTTCTGCAAGGGGGGACCTCATGACAAATGCCCTTACATGGATGCAGAACATAAAATAACCTTAATTTGTAATCTGTGCAGTCACGGTTGTGAAGCTCAAGGAAATAAAAAGAGCCAGACTTCATGGACCTGGAGGCAATCATCATTAAAGCTGGACAATTATGCCATCAGTATTACAGTGAGGTTGTGGAAGTATTGCCAGATAGGTTATAAAAGTGGGTTTGCACTGCACCCTTCAGCTCTCTGAGTGTCTCTGATGTGCCAGGTAAATGGACAGTGAGGGACCCCTGAACTGTCTGCATCTCCATTAACAACTAAGTGCAGACCAGGATGAGACTTTCAAAGCAAAAGTCTCTACATGTCATGTTTTGTGATGAGAGAGAGGTTTTGGAGGATGTGAACTTGATAATCTTTCAAACAAATAGAAATGCACTCCAGACATGCACTCGACAGCACGTGAGCACATCCAGATTTTGCTCACTGGGTAATTATACACAGTTGAACTGGTGCTGAACTGGTCAAAAAGACAGATACCCTTTTCCAGTCCCATCTGCATGGTGGAGGGATTGCTTAGTTCCAAAAGGTGCTGGGTGGTACCTCTTGTTAGCAAAACAGCTTTTCTTGTGTTTTACTGAAGGCTGCTTCTGTATACAGAAAGTGCAAACATGATTTGCAGAACAATCTTTTTTTCTCAGACAGAATGGAAGATGTGCTTCATTTTTCCTTCTAAATACTTCCTTGTCTGAAGCACGAAAATTTAGCATTCTTCCTTCCAAAAAATTAATCCCAAGAATATGTGTAAAGATGCCATTTTAGAGACCTTGAATAATAATGTAGGTCACTGATTAGCCTAACAAAGTAAACCCAAGCATTTCTGAAAGAACAGGATGAGCATACACTGGCATTAGAATAAAGATGAGAGCTTCTACACTAAAGAAATGTGTCACTTGTTTTATGTCTGACAGTGTAGCAGCATTAAAAAATGTACAAGTCCCTGCTGTTTGCAAGTCCCTTTGAATGGATTTACTGCAGTTGGGAACATCAGGTTCCCCTCATCACTGTGTGTGTACCCATTTCCTGATTTCCTTCTGTGATGACTGTGGCTGGCACATGCACAGTATCAGAAGTGTCATCTATCTCTTCCTCAGTAACTGAAGCAGATTTTCCTACAATCTTCTTTGTGCACCATCTGCCATGGGGGCATAGTCTTCTAATTACCTGGATTTGCATTCACAGCAAGAAGCTGACAGAAGCACTGGTTTCCTTTCTGAGATGTCTTAGAGACTCTTACTGGCACCGCATTTACATGTTAAACGGAGTCAGAAGAGTCTAGTGAATTGCAGTGTCTTAGGTCTTGGGCATTTCCATCAGAGGATGGAACATGGACTGGCTGAGAAGAAGCAAAGCTCATGTGGGAATTGTTCAGCAAGTTGTGTGTGCAAGAAAGCTGTCAGCTGTCTTGCCTGCCTCTTCCTCTGTCAGGAATTACATAGTCAAATCTACACAGTAACAGTCCTCAGATTTTGGGTGCCAAAATATTACCATTCCTTCTGACAAGGTGATAAAACAATTTGTCCCTCATTCACTGTTACAGCTGAGTGGCATGAAAATAATGATGCTGTTGGTGAATAAGCAGCTGAGACAGCTGCAAATTTTAAGCTGTATGTTGGGAAACTTTTAAGCCATATAGTTGGGGGAAAAAAGGTTTGTTCAGATAAACAAACATTCAGTCAAATGCCATGCAGACAGCTTGAACTGGGTGTCCTGGGATCCCATTTTTCTCACAATTCCTGAGCAACTAAAAAAGTAAAGGACATTTTTCTTCAGAGATTTCCCTCATGGAGGCATTTATTAATTTAAAAAATATTAATTTTATTAGGGGAACATTAGAGGGAACATTGACCCCTATCTGGAACCAAATTGTTACCCAAAAGAGTACTCACATGCTCTGCTCCTGAAACCCCATGTTTATTTTGCAGCTGTCATCAGGAGGAGAGGTACGTGTGATGTGAAAGACGCTGAAGAGATGCTCACTGAGATTTCCTGATCAGGCCTGTAGCTGGGCCAGACAGATGTGCAGTGACATTCTCTTTTGCCAAGAGTTATACAACTGGCACTGATTTGTATTGAAGAACTCTCAAGCTGCTAGGACATACTGCTCACACATGAGTTCAACAATGGCAGTGGGAGAAAATATTCCCCTTACTTGTTGCTGGTTCCAGCTGTAGATTGCTCAGCAATTTTCCTGTGTCCATCTTCAGACTAGAGAAACATCAAAACTGTGCTCAGCCAGTGGGCCTTAAAAATTCTGAAGAGCCAGTGGAAAATACCTAATTAATAACTAGTGCCTATGTGCATTTTTGATGCTGCCATTTCCCTCACACTGCTGGTGCAGAGCACAGGAAGGACAGAGAAAGTCAAGCCAATGAGGACAAGAAGTAAGAAACAGATTATTCATTCCTCTTGTAACTCCTGCTGCACAGATACTGCTGAGTCCTCTGTTTAATGGCTGATGGTACTTCCATGCCTGCAGCACCCCAGCCTCCCTCATGTGCTGTACTATTACTTTCTATCTGAAAAAGTGTAACCATATAAAGACAGATTATTCTTAAGCCTTAAAAGGCTGAAAATATCACCTTTAATACACCATTGAAAGCTTGGGACTTCCCTGCATCTTACCTTGAGCTTTAGCTCTTCAATCCCCAGTTCCAATTTGTATCTTTATGGGAGCTACTGTGATAAACCAGCACATCGCAGTGGCTCTGCAGCTCTGATCTAGGTTTACATACACACCCAGTAGGGGAATGGGAAAAGGGGTTTTAGTCCTATTATTAATTCCTTGGAAGGGTTTGGAACACTGCATTATGTGCAAGGGGGAAGTCTGCAGGAAAACAAGAGATCCAGGATTCCTGGATTTGACCACATAATTAAGCAACTAGAGGCAGGATTCAGATCACAGATGAGGACACTTGTGCCCACAGGTGTTCTGGGTGTCCAAGGCCCTCTGTTGTCCTTAGTGATCAGGCCAGGACACCAGCTGGCTCAACAGGTGCTTCAGAAGCCCAAATGTGATCACCAAAGGCTCTCCAGCTCCTTTCATTGACCAGATCACCACTGACAGTGGGACTATAGCAGACACCCTCACCTGTAGAGACCCCTGCTTTTAGGTGTTTGTCTCTCAGGACAGATTTCCACCTTGAGATTTGCAGATGGACCTTTTCAAAGGATGGTACCTTTCATGGGTAGTCATCAAAAGGGGCTGGAGGCTGGAGAACACACACTAACCATGACATAGAGTCCCGAGGCATGACCATCCATGTTCTCACAGCCCAGATGAGCTGTCCATGTGCCCCCTGTCCCCCCAGCAGACTCAGTTATAAGCATCAGACACGTCACAGTGCAAGAGCAAGAATGAGAGCACCAAGATCTGGAACTCTGGTTGTGGATAGGAGCTGTAAAACTGCACCGATAAAACTGGAAAAAAGAAGTTGCCCTTTAAATGAATAAAACATGTCACCCACAATAAACAGAGAGCTTAATACAGATCTGAATGCATCAAATAGAACAGAACTAGATGGAAAAATCAATTATGTGTTCTACAGAACTGAAATGGAGACCTGGCTGGAAGTCTTCCAATGGAAAAGTTTTACTTGCAAAACACTGACTATAGTCAATTGTCTTGAGGATACTTTTGGCCTTCAATTAATAAAATCTACTGAAGGAAAAAAAATGGAGATATAACTTTCATAACATTAAACTTTTTTTCTGTTTGGACATCATCAGTCTTTTTTTTTTTTTTGTATTATGAGTTATAACCTATTCCCAAAAGCTTATTTCAAACAGTCTTCTTTTTTGTAAGTATAAGATGTTTTAAGATGTTCTAACCATATTGTATTTTTTCACAATTAGGATTCATTTGCAATATTCATTCTGGAATGAAACAAAGCCCTCAAAGAAGTAAAATATCCTCTGCAATAAAAACTCTAACTTTTGGATTAGCTGTTTATGTTCCTCCTGAAATATCTTTACTTACTGGCTTTTCTATTATTTCCATTATAATATATTCCAGCTTTTGAAATAAAAGCACACTTGTTGACTAGGACATTCTTCTCACACCTTATAATATGTCTGCACAAGAATGCAAGCAAATTTTACACTCTTTGATATATACCATGTTCCTAGAAATAGTTGTATGATAAACATGTGTCTAAGTAACTCAGATTTATTAAGTTCTGCCAGAAGGTTTGAAAAGCTCCATTACATTATTTATT
>NC_031769.1:14791519-14815558 GCF_001522545.3 Parus major | reverse complement strand
TTTTATTTGTTCATCCCTAAGACTCGGGTTGAAAATTTTCCCAGTCTGTATGGAATCCTTCATGGAGACAAGGAAAATATCTACATTTTTTAATTATTTGTCTGGATTTCCTTTTTTTTTTTTTTTATGGGAATAGAAATGAAAAAGTACACCCATAAGACCTGCACAGAACTTCTCTAACAGAGACTGGATATCTGATGATTAAAAAAATGGAGAAAATGACTGCTTGAGAGGTTCCAGGAGGCAGAAGAAAGACGGGAGGCTAAGGAGAAATAACATTTTGTCAAGAAAGTTGTGGTAAGAGTACAAGGATGAGCACCCTAATTAGGGTGGTGACTAGCCTGGCTAAAAAAGCAGCTTCAGGAGTTACAGGGAAACAAAAGTTGTGGAAACTATATTGTGTGAATTAAGTATAAAGTATGAAAAAGTGAGGCAAGGCTGAGGCAAGAGAGAGGCAAGAACAAACCAGGAACAAGGGGGCAGGACCGTGGTGGCTTTGCAGCTGGTGGTGTCATCCAAGGCTCAGGACCCAGAATTCCCACAGAGAAGGAGGATTTATCCCATGGGCTGACATGGCTGACAGAATGCCCGGGCTGGGGGACATGCAGGTCCTTCCAGAGGACACAGCAAAGAAAATACACATCAAGCAGTAGCTACCAGGTGACATCTAGAGGAAGAGGAATCTCTTTGTTAGAAACACTGGTAGAAGGAAAAAGGCCACGGAACACCCTGCTTCACTGCTCAACGATGTTGCAACTGTTGGCAAAAGACTTAAACTTATTGCATATTTTTTTTATCAGTCTTTGCTGCAACCAGGTAAGCAGTTAGTTAGTTATATATTAGGGAAAAAGAGGCAAGGCTTTGTCTTTAGTAGTTAATTTTAATAGTCTCATCTTTTAAAAAATCATTATCTGGGAAATAAATAGCACTCAGCATGGAATTGCCAGAAATGAAGTTATTTTCCCACTGGGGTAAATAGCAGGCTTTGTGGGGAAGGGCAAGCATCTTCATTTTAGCCAGGCACTGAATGCCGTGTTTTGACATTTTCATAAGCAGAGAATGGAAATGTGGTGTTGATGGAGGGAGTGGACATCTTTGAGAGCAGGCTACACAAAAAACTGTGAATATTTTCAGGGTGAAATTTTAGAGACCAGAGAAGAGATAAGGGATTATTTGAGCAGCTTCCCCTCTATTATTCTGTTTTTCCGTGACTTCACATGCACATAAATTATTATTATTATTTATTATTATATTTTGCATTCTGTCCTTGTCCTGCTTTGAATCCCATACTGTTTTTTCTTATCTAATTGACACTGAGTTCAGTGCCTGCTGAATTATATCACAAGTGTTTCTTAGTTCCAAGTGGCATCGAGATCTGACAGCCTCTTTTGCCAGAGGACTTCCTTCTTTGAACTCATTACATTCAATCAACACAGGAGACATGACAAGGCAGAGAGAAGGAATTGCAAACAAGAGAAACCAGACTCCACAGAATCCATAGCAAAGCTGACAACTGAGCCCAAATCTCCTGGATGCCCAGAGTATCTCACATGAATGACTATCCAATTAATCATGGGGGCAAGAGAGGCTGTCATGAGCCACTGATGAGCCTCACATCAGCAGCTGCCATCTTCTCTCTTTCTCAAGTGAAGTGAGTATAGGAGCTATTGGGCTGAATCTTAATTATGAAAGCCCAGGAATTACTCCTGAGGCTCCAACATCCCAATGAATGCAAAGTTTTGATCTCAGCATCGCAAGCTAATGAGCCTTTCAAAGCTCCCCTCAGGTTGTCTGGAGCCACTCCCCAGCCACAGACTTAATTTTCTCTATACACTCTGAAAAATGTAGTCTATTTAATATTCTACCCACAAGCTGGCTTGAGGCTACTTGAAGCTATTGTTTAGGGGTTTTTTCCGGTCTGTTAATTATACCTAAAATTGGCAAACTACCATTTTTGATGTAAAGCCACATGTGATGTGTTCCTAAGCCAAATCATATACGAACCACCACATGTGGTTACCAAGGCCTTACCCATGGGGGACAAACAGCCGTGTCTCTCTTCCCAGGAGTGACAGATCTCTAGCAAAATCCACACAGATGCTTGTGAACTTTTCTCTTGCAGCCCACACCAGGAGGGACAGCTCCCTGTCAGGCCTAAGCAGCCATAACTTTTAGTTGCTGCAATAAGAAACCAGAATGGAAAAAATCTAACCAGAATGGAATAAAAAAATATTTTCATTTTGCAAAGTCTGAAGTGAATATTTTTTTACACTTTTTGCAATTTGTGGAATGTTTTTGAAGTATTTCATCTTTTTGGTAGTTTAGCTTTCAGTTTCTTATTTGCTGCCAAATATAATAGACTAAGTGGTGGCCACAGAATAGCACTTTTCCCCACTTTTTATAATTTACCCTTGTTGCCCTAAGCTTTCAAGACATTATAAAAATGTGGAGGTTCTGAAAAATTAAAGAGTGGCAGAAAGAAAATTAAAAGAAAAGTGATGAGTGGAGAAAAGAACAGGGGTTATTCAAGAAAGAAAGATCAATAGGTTCTCATCTGGCAAACGGGTGTTTTCTCGGAAATCTGGACAGACTGAACAGCAATCACAGGGCCACCCTCACACAGTTTGTGCAGCCTCTGACTCCACTGTCAGATCTGCTGTACAGAGGCATGAAATGATTTTGTGGCACAACATTTGTGCTTTAATTACACATGCATTTCATGCCATGTAGCAAAGAAACCTGAGGCAACTTAATTTAGCCAATTACTCTAAGATCAGGGCTAGTGAAGTCTCTTACATAAACACTTCGGAGCCTGTTCAATCCATTTCCCTCTTTGCACAAATAAACCTCTCTATTCTGTAAAATTTTACACACAGAAAGAAAATTGGCTAGAGCAAGTCCCCTGGTAGAAAGGCTGCTTTCTGCAGCTACTCAAAAGAGATTCTTTATGAGCAAATCCATGAAGTTGTGTGAAACAATGCTCCAGCCCCAACAACAAAACGGGGTGAGCTGGCTGGATCTTGGGCTATGGCAAATCGATGTGGAGGGGAATGGCTGGGTCAGCAGCAGCCAGCTTGGTGGCAGTGCCATTCTGGGTGGTCCCTGGTGGATTTGGGGACCGAGGCTGTGCAGGCAATGCTGGAGGGCTCACAGGGGACTGGGCAGCCTGGCAGTGCAAAGCTGCTTTCCCAGTTTGGCAGCTGTGACTGGGCTCAGGCTCAGGTCAAGCTCCATGCTTTGGTAGTAAAATTGCAAATACAATAGAAACACAGAATTTAACAAAAAAAAAATTGCATTTTTCTTCCCACCTTAACAAACTACTCAGCGGAATGTTTTATTTGTAGAAAATTATAGAAATTTGATCACTGCTTTGTATTGAAAACACATTCCCTTGTCACCCTTGCATGATGCAGGATTGAATCCACTGTGATCTGGCAAACAGCAAGGGAGGGAAAGAGGAAAGACCTGACAAAGGTGCATATTTGAGCATTTACCTCTTCCTGAATATATCTGGAGTAGCCAGCGTTGTTTGGAAATAAAATAATGTAAGGGAATTTAAAGGGCAACATCTGTTTTAGTGTCAGAATTAATTATGGAAGAAAAGGGGAACACAGGTACACCAGGGGGATTTGGAAAATCTGAGATTACAAGCAAATGTGTCATTCAACATACACTATTTTCTGTTTCTTGCAACTTTGCTTGACAGATGAAAAGAATTTGAGTCCAGCTAAAGAGGGTATGTGAGGTTTAGAAGTATTATGGTACTCATTATCCTCCACGGAATCCTCCTTAATGATTTGTTCTATGGCCATATAAAGGATCACAAATGCAATAAAAGTGGGAAATATTGAGTTAAAGCAATGTCTGGCACGCTGATGTCATCCATACAATAAACAAATGTCAATGTGGAGCTATAAATAATCTCTTTATCATAATCTTGAAATGATCTGATACCAGATGTATACACACTTCATGAAAATTCCTTGGCTTTGAAGAAAGAGGACAATAGCTTGTAACATAAAGCTATATGAATATCTCTGTGTGTGTGTATGTTTCCTGTGGGTAGTACATGCTATGGCAAATAGGCACAGGGCTGCTGTCTTTCCTGGAATCAATGCCTGTGTGCCAAGCATGACAACTCCTGCAGACTGCAAGGATCCCTCTGGGCTGGTAAAAACCTCCCCAGTGACAGGCAGGTCCTTGGAAAAATAGAAAAAACTTTATAAAGAACATCTCATTTATGAGAGAGATCTGAGCACACCTGAGCTTTCCCTCTCCAAAGCAAAGTGACATTTTGATGAAATGTCACATGAACATACATCCATGTTGAAATACCTGTCTTGGGCGTCTAAATCCATCCTTTTATTTCAGACTTTTTAATGCTGCTTATATGAGATATTTCTGTCCAACAGGAGCTTTTACATTGTAATGACTGCATTTAAAAAATAAAAAAATCCATTTCATCAGTCGAGCAGCATCTTGGGGCTGACTCAAGCCAATGAGAATCTTTCCATTGACGTCATTAAGCTTTTATTCAGGCTCTTAATCTGCAATCAATCAACCCTTAATATTATTCCATGCAGAGCTCCATGTCTTCGTTTGGTGATAGAAAAAGATGAGACCAAACACTTGTCCCAGCTACCAGTGCTGGCAAATGAGCCTGGGTCATGATTACATTTCCAGTGAGCCTCAGTCAAGAGTTATCCCGAAATGCACTGTTTTGCCTTTTCTCCTTTGTGTACATTCCTCCAGCTTTGTGTCTTGGCTTTCATGCTACACTGGACTGCTCCTGCTGATCTGAGCTGGAGATCCCAGTCCTGTGGCATCCTGAGTGCTTTTGGGGACAGCCAGCCTGAGCCAAGGGCTGTCTCCAGGGGCAGGCAGCATGTCCCAAAAGCAGGCTCTGGGATATTAAATCCCCCTACAGTAGCACAAGGTATTTACTAGCAGTGCTGAGATGCTACATGAGATTGTCAGGGAAAAAAAAAAGGCATAAAACCCTCCATCTTCCCTGGCATCTCCCAGCAATGCATTCAGTACACCTCATTTAACCTTTTCCTCTCCAATGGCCATGGCAGCATTTTGTCTGCACAGGCTGGCAGAACAAGGAACATCTGCCTTGGGGCTTTGATGACAGCGACTTTGTCTCTTGTTATGTTCTGGTGGTCTTTCTGGTATGCTTTCATCATATTTTTTTAGAGGAAAGAGAATGAGAGCCTGGATGTGCTCTTGCAGGGACAGTTGCACAGGACCATATACAGCTCAATGAGTCACACACGCCAGGACTATTTCTTTCATTGTTTCAATTGTTTCAATGAAACAATTTCTTTCAAGTAGCAGCAGAAAAGAGAAGGCAAAAATGAAGCACTGAAATGCAGGGCATTATCAGAGGTGTCTAAGAGATGGTCTGGGACACGGGACATTGAGAGGTTACCTGGCAGAGGAATGACAGAAGGGAAGGCTGCACAACAGAAATAAATTCAAGCACATGTACAGCAGTGACTGCAGAGGTGCCAGAGATGGTGAGTCCCGGGTGGGAATCATGTCTTGCTGCTTCTTATTGCAAGTCTGTCATTTGCCTTTGAAAAAAATTCAACAAAGCCTTGGCTTTATCTGCTTCAGTGCCCAGTTGGCCCTGAAAGAATAAAAATTAACCAGCAACCCCATGAGGTCAGATAACAGGGAGAATGGTTTTAACTTTCCAGGACAGGGAATTCAGGGTAGCTCTCAGAGCTAAGGACAGCACAGCTGCAAGTACCCACCTGTACCTGAAGGTGTCAGAGACTTGGCTCAATCATAAACTGGAGGCCAAATGGACAGATTTAAAGGAATACAGAGCACCCAAACAGAAACTGCAGGTCCAGAGAGTATCCACATGTCTAAAGTAGACCAGGAGCAGAGGAGGAATCATTCCATATCTCTCCAACTTTGGTCTCATATTTTATTCATGGTGACTTCATTATTCATGCCATGGCTTGAGGAGTGAAGTGTGCAGTCAGACAGGAAAGGAAACTCATGGACAGAGGGATGCAGGGCTCAGGGCTGGCCAGCTCTGCCAGCAGACAGCAGCTTTTCCCCAGGCCAGGGGGCACACACTGCCCAGGACTGGTTTTGTGGACTTGAGAGGTGGGGGAGCCCCAAGGGCAGAACTGAGGGTCAGGGAGAAAGGACAGATGCAGTTAAGTTCAGAAGCATGCTTGAACTGTGCCACATCTGGGTGAGGAATGGTCAGGTATCTCTCACAGGAGGTTTGTGTGGTAAAGAACCTTACTGTATCTGTAGTTTTACTGCAATGCTAAAAATTAAGTACTTGCCACTTATGACTTAATTTGAGGTGAAGCCATAAATTAAATTTTTCTCATCTCTCACCATTCATCTTTTCTGGGAAGATATAAGCATATACAAGTCAAGGCTCGAAAATGAGGAGTAATTGATGGAGCAGCCAGAGGGCTTTGTTGTAGCCACATTCATTTCATGCTTGTGAATTATGCCAACAACAGCAAATAGATTTATATTAGTAGCACATTCAGGATAATCTCTTGGTGTGTAAAATATGTACAGGTACCCTGATACTACAGATTCTGCAGAGATATGCTTTATCAACAACACAGAGCTTTGTTTCTGAATTAATGCTGAATATTCCAGGTGCTCTGTAAGACTGAAGGCCTTTGCACTATAAATCACAGGAGAGCAATAATTTTAGCCTTTTACAATGAGAAGGCTTGTTCTGGGAAATCTTTCCCCCTTGAAGGCCCCCTCTTGCCTTTGAGTAGTTTGGGCTTGCAGGTCTCCCTTAATTTCTAGGCTAGAATTTACAGATAAAAATGTAAAAACCAGGTCTCTGTCTTCAATATTTGTCCCTAGTGTGAATATAATATGACACTAAGGCAATGATGCTCAGCTGGGGGTGGGGGGGTGGGGGTGGCTGAGACCTTTTCTTAGGGCTACAGGAAATTGAAAAGTTTAAACTGAGAAGGGACAAAAGAGGATATGTGCAATATTGTTACTTAAACTGCTCCCCTCTGGCCTCAGGGAGCCTGTTGATAGCCTGACTCTGTCACAAGGTTCCTGCCATTTCAGGTGTCCTTGGATTCTTACCATCTGGACATTCAAAGAAATGCAAATGTCAGTTCACAAGACACAATTTTCTTCCTTTCAGCACAGCAGGAAAAGAAACTGTGAAATTAATATAATTAATGACTCTCAGAAATTGAGAGGAAAAGGTATCCAAAGTAAGTAATTATAACAGAATCTCATGATATTTAAATCTAAGTGTTTGTGTCTGACTGAACAGGCTGTTCTCATAGGTGTATCAGCCCTACATCCAGAGAGGCCGGCCTTTTTTCAGCATTGTAAAACTATTAAAAATGGATGATACCCCATTTTTCAACCTCTTATTGCTGCTTGGTCAACTTCAGTTGAATGAATCTGATAAGTAAACAGCTGCAAAGTGGTGCTGGTTGTGTTGGAGCTCAGAATCTCTCTGCCATGCAAACCATTTAACCGGTCCTGTCCCACGTTTTGTTCCCAGACACCAGAAGATGAATTAAGGAGGATTGGGGTTGCACTGTTATTATTCTAGATAAATGCTACTGACGTCTGGGCACTCTTGGCTGGTAATACTTTTGGATTTATATTATATTTGCATATTTTAAGCTCAAGAAAAACAGCTGAGGTCACAAGCTAGATACTTTCAGCAAATGTCAGGGAAGAAAACAAACGGAAACCAAACCAAAACCAACACAGAACTGTCTAATAAAGGTGCCCTTAGAAGGTGGATATCTCAGCGTGCTGCCCACTGGCCCTGGGCAAGGAGGGGCACTCTGAGATGGTCATTGGCACCACTGTGGCACAGAAAGCTGGGCCAGCCTGCAAAACCATGCAGCTCCTGTGGGGCTGCAACCAGGGCCACTTGCTGAGCCACTCCAGGCTGTGTCTTAGATGAGCTCTGGTTTGGCCTCTGCCGGCCCCGCACTTTGCAAAGGCATGCTATAAACTCAGCCAGCATGTCAGCACGGCCTGAAGGCAACCAGCAGGGAAACAGCCCCAGCTCTGGCTTTTTCACTCTCTCTAAATATATGGGCAGTGACAGGTGTAAAATTACACCAACCAAGCAATAACTCAGACCTGTTTGAGTGCCAATTATGTGTCTTTTTACAACACTGGGCCTCTGCCTGAACACATCATTTAGGAGAAAAATATGTTGTAAAAGTATATTCACTCTAAAGAATGCTATAAAAACATGATTCTTAATATTGGTCTCACTTGTTTAATCTTCAATCTTTTCCCCTGCTCCTCCCTCATCCTGGGATAAAGGAGTTTTGGATACCCTGTGTTTCATGCACAATCTTGTATGGTTAGCGAATAGGCCATTGAAAATAAATATACATAAATCTTAGCCATGTATGGTCTCCAGACGGGGAAAATGGCTCACAAAATCCAGAAAGATGACCACCCATAAAAAAAATGCTGGACACTATTATTTTGATGGCAGGCACTCAAGCTGCACAGCACAGGGCACAGTTTACAGAAGAGACTGCTGATTGAACACGCTGGCTTGGCAGGCACAGCAGTGCCCAGGGTCAGGCTGGGTTATGGACTGGTGCTGCTGATTGCCACCAGAACTAAGAGTTTAGCCTATGTAATTTGATTAATAACAACTGAAAACATGAGGTTTAGATGGTGGGATCCTGTCTCTAAAACATACGAGTGTGGATTGTGTCCTTTGCTAACAGGAATGCTTTATGTACAAACTCGCTCACTTTGTGGGTGGAACCACTGCCTGCTCTGAGGCACGGGGGACTTCTGTGGGCAATTAACAAAACTCATCCATGGAAGAGGACTTGAAGAAGATAGGCAAGGATGATGTGCTCATGAAGCTCAGAAAACCACATGGGAAGTGATCACAGATGTACTACAGGAAGCTGAACTTAACACAAAGAGGGCCGGAGGGTGGCATACTTTTTAGATAAACAGCTGTATCTGTTGAGTGGGTCAACTGGTTGTGAAAATGGCCTTTCCTAAAATGATTAACAGGTCTTCCTGAGCCAGCCACACCAGCATGGGGGAAACCAGTTTGTGGTTCAGCCCTACACAGAGTCCAAAACCCAACCAAATGGACCCTGAAGAGAGCAATGGGTCTGAGCTGCTCTCAGCCAGTAATGGAACTCATGTATTACAATCCAACTGCATATCCAACTTGCTTTATTGTGTTTGCCTTGGGATTTCAGGATGTTGTTGTATTGCTATGTTATATCAGAATTCCATGCAATGTCAAACACCTACTAGTAAGTAAATTTGATACTAAACATCAAACCCTTCTTGGGTGAAACACTGGAAGAACTTGGTCAGAGGATATTTGAGTCATGACAATTCCACGTTACCCTCCCCAGGAGGCAGGCTTAGGAATTGATTTCCCAAGCCCTTTGGAACACATTATTCCTGTCAGTAAAGCTGACTGCATATTCCTGTAGACCATATCACACTTGGTGTCACTGCAGTTTCCAATATTTCCCTGTAATTTCCTGGCCTGCAGATGATTAAGGGAACTAATGTGAAACAACTTCTTTGCAAATTTTCCAAAGCACTGCATAAGCCTCTAGAAACCCTCTCACCTTCATGCCCCCAAGTTTCTATCCAGGCTCTTCCCCTTCATTTCCTTATCTCTTAGGTTGCTCACAATCGCCAGTGGGACTCAAGTGAGCAGAAAAGCCATGTGTTTATAATTGCTCATATTCTGTGCAGCTGAAGGGGGAAGGCTGAGCCCATAGTCTTGAACAGAGGCATGCAGAATTATTCAAAGAATGCCCATGCTTTTATTTACATGTTTATAATGGTATTACAGGTAATAACAACATCTTATAATGTGGTATTATAATAGTACAATGTTTGAATATTTTTTATTCTTACATATAGTTGTATATTCTTATATTTAAATGTGTAAGCTTGTATTGTTTAGCCAACCAGTGTAAACACTGAAGCCTTAAACTAGTTGAAAAGTATCAGATGAATGTGGTAGTGCTTTGTCTTGTGGCACAGATGTATTTATAAGGAATCATTTGGCACATGCAGTTATTCTGCTGAGAAACAGTTTTCTTTTGCTGACACTGTTTTCCTCAGTCTGCAGAAGCTGTTTCTCTCCTTACAAGTCCTGCTTTAATAACACTTCAAGCCATTTAAAAATCCACACTGCAAGCACAGTCAAGGGGTGTAGAGCAGTGTGGAAGTCAGGGTGAGGAGAATGCAGCCAAGTCTGGGGCTCACACAGATGTTGCTGTGTACAGCTGCAATGAGAGACACCCCTTTTGGTAAGGGAGCTGCAGAGCAGGGCTCAAGGGCTGCACATTCCCATGTATGGCAGAAAATACACATTTGTTAGCTTGAAGAAATGATCTGCACCAAATCTCAGACACATATTCCCTGGGCTGCTAGCTTCTGCTAGCTCCTTTTAAAATGAGGTGTCTTGGTGTAGGTTTTTCATTTTGCATGTGAATTCATGACAAAGCCTGAGGTACCTGCTCTACTTTGACCTTCCCAATACCCTCTTGGCCTGGGGCTGCCTTTGCCCTTTCCTAGTTTACTCCCAAAGTCCCAATTCACAGCAACCTCATTTCATCAGAAGATGCTTCCAAACTCTTGAGCATTTCAGAGCATCATCACTATTTCTGGGCATCATCACAACTTTTCCTTCCCTTCCACTTCCATTGCTGAAGACTGACCTAGAAGTTGATCTTTTAAAGATGATTTATATTTCAAATTTGAAAAGAACAAAGCTAAAACAGACTCAGTGGAACAATCAGACACAGAAAGACATTACCTTTCTGTATGTGAGGAACCTGGCTGCGAGGCTTATTTCTCTCCCAGACATTGCAAAGGGCAGTGGGGGGAGAGCTGGGGACTTCTGGGTTTGGGACATTTAGGGTTCTCAGGAATCCATCAGGTTCAGATGTAGCAAATTGGTGAACAGTGGTATTGAGTATATTTTAGAAACCTAAAGAAACACAGGCAGCGTAATGGTCCAGTGATTCTGAGGCAGTCAGCAATTACCAGCCCCCTGGGGGAAAGCCTGTGGTAATTGGTTAATAGAACTGATCAAACTGGGAGCAACATCAAAAAACAGATTATGAGAAGAAAGGAAAGTGCACTTGTGAAAGGAGATTTTAATTACTGTAAAGAGGCCAACAAAAAGGCTGCAATAGCTGCTTGTTTTACCTGTCTGCCTTGGAAAGGCCAAATCCTGCAAATGTATTGCCAGAGATACATTCTGTAGGATATCCTGCCATAGGCTTGGATCTATTTGTAGAATACCTGATGAAATAATTATGTCTTTTAGGTCTGTAGAGAATACTGGTATTAGAGGCAGTACAAACAAAAATGCCTTTTTTTCAAAAGGCTTTGGCTTGTTAGTGAGATTGGACCAGCAGATGGTAAATACCAGCTTGTAATACAGTATAATGCAGTTTGCTGCAGAAAAATGTAACATAATTTAATGTGAGAGTAAGGAACCAATCAGTCAGAGCAATGAGCAGAGAAGGGATTGAGAGTATTACAGAAAAATCATTGAAACCATGAGGCCAGCACACAGCTGCAGTAATAAAGTCTGTCATAAAGTGGAAGGGACTATAAGAGGGGACTTAGTGTAGATGGTATTAGTCAGAGCCCCATCTGCTCTAAGCCCCACACCCTGTAAGGGAGATGTTAACAGCTCAGAGGGGCACAGGGCAGCTCAGGCTGAGGGCACCTATTTCACTACCAGGTTTATGGGGAGGAGGTGACCTACATGGATGTTCCAGCGTTGCACAGGACGCTCTGCTCCAACAGACAGGGAAGTAGGAATGGAGCTGAACCCAGGTTTGCAGCTGCCAGGCCTTCAAGTCTTTACACAGAGAACTTTTCTTGTATTTTCTGCATGCTTTCTCTTTAATTGCAAGTAAGACCCAAAAAGATCTTTCATTATTTGTGTGATCAGCCTGCAAATGTGGACCATCCCTGGTGCCCATATGTCAAGCAAGCATTTTATGAAGGCTCAATGGTTAGCGAACTTACCTTTCCTTAAAATCACCTGCCCCCAAAAACCTTTCCAGAGAAAACAGTCAGCTTCCTCTAATTCCACAAAACCTAGGTTAGGTTTCTCAAGTGAAATACTGGAAGATCGCTGAATTATTTAATACCATTATTCTGATTTTTGTGGCAAAGTTCTGTCTCAGGAGACCATGATTTTGCGATCTGTTAAGCAAAAAGATTAATTCTAGATGTGAAAGTCAAGCTGAGGTTCCCCTCCTTGTGTCTCACACCCAGCCCCAAGCAGCCTGAGACCAGGCTATGCCACATTACCCCTGTGTGGTGCATGTCATTGTACCCCATCCCTCCACACCAGGCACCCTCTTTGTCTTCCGTGGGATTGCAGAGTGATGAATGAGTGCAGAATCTGACTGAGCAGGAATTAATGAAGTTTAATACTGTCTTTGGCCAGACATAGTGACCACTGCTTGATAGCTGAAGAAACGATTACATTCCACAAGAAACCATATAATTAAACCTACAGGAACCTCCACATCAAACGCAAGTATGTGTCACTACCCCAGATGAAAGTACACATGAGGCATTGAAGGGGGGAGAGTTTTTACTGCCTCTCTTTCACAAAGGCTTATGTGTTTGAGAAAGAGGCCGTGCAGCCAAGGGGAGCTAGAAGAGAAGATGTAAAAGAAGCCCTCAAAAAACCCCATCCCAATAGTGCAGTATAAAAAGCTCTGCAAGAAAGAAAGGATGTTTGACTGGGTTAGAAGTGTAAAACAAGAGATTATCCCCTTTTGTCTGATTTTTCCTGTGCTTTGTTACTAGTGCATGCCCTTAGTGCATTAACAGATGTGTACCAAAAGGACTTTCTTCATTGTCACTTCTTCTTTTAAAGGAAACAGTTCCACTATTCCTCATTTGGCTAAAAGCTTAGGGTTAAAAGGGAAGTGCAGTACTGCTGTTGCCTGAGATTCAAGAGAGCAACCCAGCCTGTCTACTACCAACACAAAAAAGAAGCATGTGAAAAAAATTCTTGCCATTGAAGTCACTAGACCGGTATTCCGATTTCACACATGGAATATATCTGTTAAGGAAGCAGATGCCAATTTTATACAGGCAGTCTTTAGAGCAAAACCACACTTTAAATAATGAGGGAGTGGGGAAGTGCATCAAAGGTTGGAATGAAACTTCACATTACCGTGAATAAAGGCTAGCAGGGCTCTGGATGAATTCAGAACCGGATCTTTGTGATATTCTCTCAAATAAGTAAAGTGAGCGTGATGGAATTTTGCACACATTAATTCACTTCCCACAAATACAGAAACACAAGGCATCCCTGAGCCTCTCCCTCTCCTGGGCCCATGCTGTTACCCAAGCTCATGTCCTGGTTGTGTGCACAACCTCAGAGCCACTCTTGGCCCAGCTCCCCACCTTTGCCTGCCAGCTCAGCATCCCTGGTGACACGGAGCTCACAGCAGCTCCTGTGGCTGAAGGCCATCACTACCAGCCAACCCCACAAGGGCCAGAAAGGGCCAAGGCCACCCCCACGGGCAGGAGGAGGGCTGGATGTTTGTGCTGCAGTAAAGCTGGGAGCAGGACTTGAAGCAGTGCCACAGCTACAAAAACATCTTTGAGGCCTTCTGACCATGGAATCTGCAGTCTGCCTTTTGAACATCCAGAACTGCAGAGGGCTTCAGGCATGGGGGAAGGATCTAGTTATGACATCTGCATGCTGGAAGGATGATTCCCTTCCCACCTCATGCTGCTTGAATATGTAGTGGGTTCATTCTCTCTCCTCATTAACAAGAGGAAATCCATGGGTGTCACCACTGAAGCTCATTACAGCTGTCAGAGGCAGCAGAGGTGGTATTTCTATGAGCAGTTAGATCAGTTTAGCTCCATTCTGCCCCCAGCACATCATCATGTCCTCATCAGATATCTAACAACAACACGGCTTAAAAGGGATCCCTACAGAACTGGCAACCTTCAAGGGACTTTTATTTTTATCAATGTACTTTGGGATAATTACTCCAAACAATTTCAAAGGAGATTAAAAAAATACCTCCAGTCTTTATTTTAATCTCAGTTGCTAATTTGTAGCAGTTCCTGGATCCATTGATCCTTGTGTGCTGTAACAATCTCTCATCTGGCATTAGGTCCTTTCTCAAGGACGCTCCAAGGAGCAGCCCAACTCATTCCAGGGCCAAAAAAAGCTATGTTCTGAAACATTCATCATTACATTCAGACTCATTCTGAAACATCTGCATAATCCAAGTACAGATCAAAGCCTGGATGCCTGAAAGTGCTCCCCTGACGATGAATGTAAGATTACAGTGGCTCCATACATCACACGACAGGTGGTAGGATGCTGAAGGGTCATATTTCTGGAATCACTTAGGTTATATGCCAGGAGGAATTTCATACATGAAACAGATCAATCAAAAGCAGTCTTGAGCTCTGCTTTGAGTGATGTAGAAACCAGTTGGTGCTCACCTGGCTGCTGCTGCTGCAGGTCAGTGCTGGAAGTGCCTCTGGAGCCAGGGCTGGGGCCCAGTGCTGGGCTCTGGGGCTGTGCTCTGACAGGGCAGGGATGTGGACATGGCTCTGCATCAAAATATCCTGAGCTCATCTGGGCAGAGCACTTGAGTCAAGGAGCTCTCAGGCACAGCTCGACCGTGTAATCAATCCTTATCTTTTATCATCCCAAGACAGGGAACTTCTCTTGGGGTCCTGTGCTGACTGATCTGCAACTTACAACAGTTAAGGTAATTAAATTCTTTCCTAACAGCAAATTTTAGACCCCTTTAGGCTGTTGTTTTCAATGATGACAAAGATAGTAGTTACTGTTTATGAAGGTAAGGTTGGTAACAAGCTACACTGTAAGGAAGGTTCCACTTTGGGGACAAATTTTCAGGATATGTTCAAAAAATAATGGTTCCTTTATGTTGGACAGAAATTCCAGTGCCATCTCAGTACATACAACTATAGATCCACAGGTATGTATGTTAATGCACATGCATAAAAAGGAATTTATATATATGTGTGGTACTTAGTTACATATTTGCAGTTATTTATAAAAGGCTTTTCCCACTAGACTAGTTCAGTGCAAAAGATAATGCTATTTACATTGCATTTTCTTTAACTTTCACAGCAGAAGGATGAAAAAGTAATTTTCTTTAAAATTTGAATATGTTTTGGAGGGTTATTTAAGCTGCCTTTTGTGTCCCACCCAGTTGCTGGAAATGGGGTTCTGTCAGACACAGGAAGTTAAAGGGCACTGTCCTCAACAATGACAATCCTGGCACAATACCCTAGAGAACAAAGTAAAAGCGTTGTACTGCATAAACATAAACCCAATATAAGTAGATTTAATGGGATCTTCCCCTGGCCTGAATACACACTGTTTCATCATGTGCTGTAAACAGAATGCAATCTATTTACTTTGCCTTAATCTTATCAAGGAGTTTGCAGTGAAACTGTGGCAACTTCATGTAGAAATCATGGATGTAGAAATTCTGTTCTCCCAGAAAACAGTCAAAGAAAAGTCTGTGTCCTTCCTTCCTTTGATGGGATGGCTCTGCCCTGCAGCTGACCTCCTACACTCATCTGTTGTCAGGATTGCTACCTGCATCTCTTTGGGAACCAATTGCACGTTACTCACTCTTGCTAAGAGAATAAACACGGGTTTAGGAACCCAGGCTTAAAAACTGGCCTTGGGACTGCATGTTACTTCAGTTAGAAACAAGAACTTGGTGTCATTAAAAAGAAATAAAAAAGAGTGATTTTCACAAAGTAACACCTTCCAGTAGTTGAGAAAATGTGCTGGCTCCCAGCCAGTGTCACTCACTTTGAAGCAATTTTAAGATAAAGGGTCATTCATTACAAGGTATTGCTCAAGAGCAAAGCAGTGTAGGTGAAGAGGCAGAATGTGCTTTGTGCCAGGGCAGTGGTCTGGGAGCATCCCACCTCCCCAGAGCTGCAGTCCCTGGGTCAGAGGGGACAGTACAACACCACAGTTCTGAGCTGCAATCCCTTCCAGTCAGGAAAGGAAACCTGCAGCCTCAACAGCCCTGCTATTCTCAGTGTGATGTAAACCAAAGTGAATTCCGGAGGGAAATGCAAAGGACCCATTGTGACTGAATGTTACACTGCCTGTGATTTTCTGCTTTGTATTTTTGGATAGAAATTATTCATGCTAAGCCAATATCCAACAGACTGATTTATTTGTAAAATTTTATACAAATGATTAAATATTAGATAAACACAATTATCTCTCTACTAGCTTATAAATAGATATCTCAGTTACTGCACTGCATTCCAGGCCCCAGGGACAGCCTTAACTAGCTGATACAGACAACCCTATTAGGAAAAGGTTTTGCCATGATTCTGATTGGGATTTCACTTCACTTGAAGAACTTTTTGACAACTTATTCTTGAGAAATAAATGCAAAAAAATTTGTACTTGAAACAGAAAAATAACGATGTGAGGGATGTGGGCAAAGAGGAAGGAAGGTAGAAAGGGAGAGAGGGGGAGGGAGGAAATTAGGATTATTAGATATTCACTCTTTATTTCCATAAGTAACTCATGAGCAACAAATTTAACCATAAAAATGTCATTGGAACAGATTTTGGGAAACACACTCCTACCTTACAGCAGTCCCACAGGGGCCTCCAACTTCTGAACCTATCACAATTAGCAAATAGCAATACTTTACTGTTCAGCAGAAACAGAGAGCTGTCCTCATAGAGGAAGATTTTCTCATTTCAGGGGCCTTCAGAGGCAAGGACACACACCTCTCTCTGTGGATTGGTTCAACAAGGTAAGAACTGCTTCTGTTGGTTTAAAATTTTTCTCCTGTTTTTGCACCCAGGGGCCACAGCCAGGCCTGAACCTCCATTTTTTAAATTATTTTTTATTTTGAGAAGAGTTACAGAAACAAAGATAAGAATAGGCCTAATTTTGTGCCAAAATGATCTGCAGCAACAAACTAAAGCATGGTTACAGCCATATTTATTGGCATTCCAGAACCATGACTCACATGGAATTAGCTCTTGAAGCAGAACAGTGTGAGCTGAAGAGGTTTACACTTGAGGCATAAACAAAGGAGATGGATTGAGAATCCAACCTGCAAGAGATCAAATTTAGGAGAGAATTGGTGCAGTACAATTTTGTTAGTTACCGGGCTTTCGTTTTTTTGTTCTTTTCTTCCCCAACATTGAGGGTGAGGTTTTTGGTGAGTGATGCTAAGCTTTCATAGTGAAATGGGTAACAGCAATTACCCTGCCCTTGTGCATGCTACCTGAGTACACTTTTTTCAACTTGCCACTAAGAAAAAATGCGAATATTCAGTGACTAAATGAGGAAAAGGATTAGGCCATGAATTACAGTTTAGCCTCAAGAAATTTATCACGTTTTTATTCAGAACTCACCACTATATTCACAAAATCCTCTAAAGACCAGGCTCGTATGAAGAATTCTGCCCATGGGAACTGCTCACTTTTCTGGGGCAGTTGATAAAGATTCTGTCACACCTCTTTTACTGCTAGACTTCATTTAGAGTCTGGGTAGCAGACACTGCCTTTTGAAAGTTCCACAACTTTCCATATTTCCTTGAGTCTGTGTTCCCAGGGTTGTAGCCTCCATCTCCATTCACCACCTACCAGCTGGAGGCTATTTGACAAGTTTATATAAATGTAGGCACTGTTTTACATGCAGCCTGCCTAATTTCTTCAGGATTCAGCTCATTTCAGCTATACAGTGCTAAAAGCTGGTGGCTGCTAATGGGGCAGAGCTCCAGTGAGCTGCTGGTGCAAGTGCAGAACAATCCAGGGTCTCGTGGAAGGCACAGCTGAGTAGCAGTGACACCCAGAACATGCTGGAGATAGAGCAGATGTCAGTAGCAGGAGGCACAGTAGGGCCAGAAATCTGGATCAGGCCTTGGAACAGATGGCTTCAGGGGCCACAGCCTGGGCGTCTGTCTGGATAGGGCGGATAAAAAACCAGCTCAGAGAAGGGCCAGAGCTGGGACCGCAGCAGGGTGAGCCATGGCCTCTCTGCTTTGTTGTTACAGGATGAAGTGCTGCATTAATACACTTGCTGTGGAGGGCAGTGCATGGAATGGGATCATTTTGTTTCATTTAATGGTGGAAGGCATTTCACTTCTTGGAGGTCCCTTTTTCTCCTCCCCTCTCCACATCATCTCTGTGCATGATCCAAACTGGATTCCAAATGGGAGGAAGAAAGGAAACTCACAATTATTGACTTGCTCTGCCAAAGTTTGAATAGATTCCTTCTAAAACAAATGAAAGTCTGTTTAACTGGCCTGGAAAACATGAATGTGAACGACATTATGTACTGCCCTTTTTGTAACTCTATCACACTGGGAGATCGTTATAGCAAAAGACAGAACAACATTATCCCAAGCTGCCTGAATTATAAATCCCAAAGGCTACACTAAAAAATCCCTGGGTGATGGCAAGAGTTGGTCTCTTTCCCTTACCTAGGCAGGGAACATCAACTTCTTAGATCAGCATCTCATTAACTTTTGTGTGTCTGCTTTCTTCCTCTGTCCAACTCCCAGCTGGTGTCTGGGGCTTCAAAATATTTAATGCAAGAGAAACTCGAGACAGTTGACCAGAATTTGGAGTACAAAAAAAACCCCTGCCACCTTGCTTGTTATTTGCCAGTCCTTTTGAGTCCAGTCTGGCTGGTTTATTAGTAAATGTGGAAAATCTCCTTCACACAAAGAAGTGATCTAGCAGTGGAAGAACTTCCACAAGTAGACAGATGCATCTTTTCAAGATGTGAAATTCCACCCAAAAATTATTTTAAATTCACTTTTAGAACCAGTTATTGATCTGACTCTGTTAAATATCCTGGTGTTCTTCCAAAATGTCTTAATTTTCTTCATTTTTTACAAAGGCACTGAACCTTAAATACCTATGATACCATGCCTCTGGGCTAACAGCAGCTTCTGCACAGGCTAATGGGCAGGGGCAGAAAGGTGGCACAAACCACCTTTGCTAATCCTTTAAGATCAGTTTTCAGCCTATCTGGGTTGTTTTTCTCTGCACTAACTTGTGAGAACCAAATAATTTGACAACTGGGTCTCCAAGCATAGTCCATGAAATAACTTACAGAAAGGTCACTACAGGGAGGTTACAGTGCACTTACATGAGACAAATGGGGCATTGCCACAGCATCAAGGCATAGGAAATGCCTTGAAAAGATGAGAAGAGGTGGCTTTAGAAGGCTTCACTGGAGACCAGCCTTTCTCTCCAGAGCACACACACTGGCAAGGGTGACCAGTTTTGCTGTTGCTACTGACCAGGAGGTATTTCTGGCTTCATGGTATCCCCACACATGATCCATTCAAGGCTACAGTAACATCAGGAGGTTGGATGTTATTGTTATGAAATTTTTGAGAAGGATTGAGAAGATAAGAATGCACTTTTTTTCCTTCTCCTTCAAGTCTTCAGAAATATATCAATGGAAAGAGGTAAATAGGAAGAGCAAACAATTATGGCTAATGTCTGTTTTAAGACAGATGCAAACTATGACTAGGAAAAATAGCCCTCCAATAGTTACAGTGAAAATGCTTAAAACAGAATATTTCTCTTCCATCAGACTCCAGTCAGCCACAAGCAGTGGAAGCAACTACCTGCAGAGAGCTGCCCCATTCCATGAGCTGTCAGTCATCAGCCAAGGATGTTTCTAGAGAAGGACCCTGCTTTGGAGGCAGACTGGAACTGAAATGCACCTGAAATGCTCCTATGAGTAAATTTTTAGATGTTTATCATGCTTATTTCCTTCTTGGATGAAGACCAAAAAAGCAGAAATATCACAAGAAAAAGCTCCCTTTGTAGGGTTTCTGGCCACTGCCAGAAGTCAGAGAACTGAAAATTGTTATGTGAGAGAGTGTTTTACAGGTTCTTCATCTGGTGAAATATGGGGTTTATGTAAATGTCAAATAAACACTAGCTTTCAGGTACTCGACTGTGCCCAGACTCTGAAAACTATGAAAACTACCCAAACCTGCTTCTGATTTTATTTTTTATTTATATTTTTTGGTGGGGGGAGAACATATAGAATAGAGGCATGGCCCCCAAAATGGATGAAATTGAAACTACTTTCAAGAATCACACTTCTTACCTTCTGAAGAACACTTAAAATAATCCTGCAGTGTTTTGGTTCATCTGAGTAGGTTAGAAACCAAGACAGTTGAAAACATTCCTTCCTGCTCTGTTTCTAATAACTTGTACTTTACAATAACAAATAATTCAGTGGGTGATTAGGCAATCTACAGAATCAGTGTATCATTGCACCTTTTTTTGAAACATTACTGTGGGGAAACAAACCTTCATGGACCAGGTCATCAGTCAGATACCTGGCTTCAGGAAGAAACTTGTCTTGGGCAGCCTAACCTTAGACTACCTACTTATAAAGTTACTTTCACATTTTTTTTTTAAATATCTGGCATTAACCACTGTCAAAGAAGAAACTAAATAGGAAGAATCATTAACCAAATGTGGAAAATACAGTGTGATTAAGGTGCAAGAGTTTCCCATGTTATCTTAGTTTTGTGACAACATTTTCAATATCGAGAAATCTCTCAAAAAGACATTGAGAAATCTCTCAAAAGTTATACAAAGCTGCTTCCCTTTACCCAATTGTCTTTTCCAAAAGAGAGACAGACAAGGTCGAAGCAGGTCCTACTCATCTGCGTGCTGACCCTGCTCATGGTGCCAGCAAGATCCCCTTTTCCCTCCCAGCTCTGGTTCTCAAGCTGTCATTTTCCTCAAGCCAATGCTGGCAACAAAAGCAGCATTAGGAAAAGGATCCAATCTTCTGAGAGCACATCCAGAAACTGAAATCTCCATCTTTCTATTGTCAGACCTGATTTGCCATGTCACTTTGTGAAACCATTTAGGGAACAGCTCTCCTCTGAGTTAGGCTGGTAAGTGTGGGAATGACATTTCCATTCAAGCTTTACAGACCACTTTGAATGTTCTCTGTGAATGTGTTTTCATATTTGAAAAAGGAATTCAATGGGGGTTGAGTAACCAGGCCTGCTTATCTACAGAACAAACATAGAAGGAGGTAAAACAGAAGTGAAAGCTCTTGTCCAGGTTCATGAACTGGGTTAGTGGCAAAAAGCTGGGAATAAGCCAGGTTGCCAGAATTCAAGGTTAGTCCATAGCCCTATTTCCAGATTTCCAGAAAGTGAGTTAGTGAACCTGCTAACTGTTTGTGCATTCTCATCATCTTAGCTCTCTGCCTTGGTACATTCTGCTGGGTCAAAACAGCTCTACAGCTTGTCTTGAAACTGGAAACGAAGATAAGCAAGTGATTGTGAGCTTTAAACAAATCTTAAAGTGCTTCCCTGTCATTACACTGAGAAGGAGCTGCTCAGGCAGTTCTGCCACACTCATGGACACAGGTGACTGATGCCTGTGTACAAAGGTAAGTGGCACCTAAGGTATCTCAGTCTACAAGGTGCAGGCTTGAGATAACTGCCTTGCAGAGCAATAGATGCACCACTCCTGACAAAATATATGCAAATGAATGGACAAAAGAATTAACTTTTCTAAAAGCTGATAGCAGACTGTCTAACTGCCTTGGAGGCAAGGCTCTTAATTCCAGTCATACCTGGATGTGTAGTGACAATACAAAGGAATCACTAGACCCCTATTTGGAGTAAAAAGCTCTCTGCAGAAGCTTACTGGGCACAAAATGGGCTTGACAAGGTGGTCCTCACTCGGCCTGGAGGATGAAGCTCTGTACAGAACAAAACTCTGACTGCAGGTGGGCCAAGTAGGATGTGGTGTTAGGGAATTCTTAGCAGATGGCTTTCATCCAGGAGGGATCTAAGGAGGTATCCCTGGGGCATTTCTCAGCTCTGTGCTCAACTCACTAAGGAAAACCTTGGGCTAGAACCCCTAAGGTTTCCTACAAGGAATCTGCTGTACTGTTTCAAGAAAATAATACAAATGTCTATCCCTAGTTTGGCAAAAGCAAGAAACTCCCTTGTCAAGGCTGAGTAAGCTTCTGCCTTTCTTATAGTCCACTGGCTTGCTTTTTCTTTTGGTTCAACTCCAGCCAAAGCACACCTGAGACTCTCAGTTACTGTAATTAATATAATAGCAATGCCCCAAGCAGAAATTAGGTCCCCACTGAATGGTGTGCTGTCCAAGTGCATGCAAAGATAGAGTTCCTGGCCTTAATAACTTGCAAGTTGAAAGAGCAAACAATGGTCAAGTTTGTGGGATATAATACCAGAGACAAATCAAGGGAAGGGGTGATGATAGATGCATGGCTTGTTAGCTCAATTTCTTTCTGACTCATTTGCTGTACTTATGTTACATAAACCTGGTTTCAGGAGATGTCATGGGGAAAATATTATTGAAATAAGAGACTGAGGGACTGTTGGAATAAGAGGAAAGGTGGGGTCAATTCAAGACTATTAGTGCACTCAGGACTCTGAGATGTAGTAAGAGGGAAGACAAAGGAGCAAAAGATGAGCAAGAGGAAAAGCTGAGCCCATGCATCCAACAGCACCAGAGCAGGAAACTGATGGCTTCCCTTTCTTCCAGGAGTTCATTACTTTAAGCAATGCTGGGTACCAGCTTTTCCAGTTTCTTTCTTTTGCACAGTTGTTAGAAGGGGTCTGTGCTGGCTCCTTTCCTGGCCTGGGAAAAGAACCAACCAGGGAATTGTGCAGTTTGCCTCTTCAGAGCCTTGAACAGACTAGCTCTGAAAGTGCTATGGCAGCTTTTCTTTTGGTGAAAATTCTCATGGAAAATCAGGCAATCTCATGACCTTTGGGCAGGGAAACCAGGCATTTCTCTAACACAAAAGCCAAGACAGCCTGAGCATGCCCAAAGCTTTTCAACAAGGAAAAAAGACAGAGAACCAGAGGGCTGAAATCCTCTGCTCCCTCAGTCCATTAGCCACTCATCTCAAGACTTGCTGTCACCTTTTCAGGCCTCAGATGAAAGCCCTAGCTTTGAGCTCAAGTGCTGTTGGTGATTTTCTTCCCATGACCAACTGTTTAATGTTTTAAACATATCAGAAATTGCATACATCGTGGCAACATTGCAACTGTTGTTCATGTGCAAGATCACTGCCTGGGTAAGATGTATCTATCGTTCTCCAGGGACAGCAACCCATCTTCAGGGAAAGTATTCTTTACATCTGACTCCTTTTCCCACTCTCCTTTAATTTCAAGGTATCCTTTCATGCTGAACAGGTGGCAAACATCATTGGTTACTTTGCTCTGTACATCACTTTTGTGTAGTAAAATTCATTTACATGAGTCCATATGCTGCCCCTCACTAAGTGGTAATGAGATATTTCTAGTGTCTTCCCAGAACATGGTTCAGCTGAGTGTTTGATGTTCCAGCTCAACAGCACAGTGTCAAAACTGTTTAGTAGTGTCCCTTTATAATTGTAGGATTTATTTGGTGGCTGTCACCATGATAAATGATGCTTTACAAGACTTAGTGGGAATACAAACCACATGAATAGTTTCCTAGTTTTATCAGGGTTTTATTGACAAATGGTTTCCAGAGCTTGTTTCTGACCCTCATCCCATAGAAATAATGGTGACTTCTTAAGCCAAAGTTTGTCCTACGTTAATGTCTCTCTGTGGCTACAAATCTAAAATAGGCAGATGAAAATTAGAAATGATCTAATTTGCCAGTGTTTCTGTATTTAAATTTTCCTCTCCTTTGAAGTAAATCCACAGGTATTTAACAATATTGGCTTCCAGAGAACACAAGTATTTTCCCAGATAATTATCATTTGGAACTTTCTGCATAAATTCATGTTTAAAACAAAACAGGCAGTGACAAGGCCAACAGAACGGAGAAAGAAAGAAGGAGAGAAGGAGAGAAGGAAAGAAAAAGAGAGAGAGAGAGAGAGAAAGAGAGGGGGGGAGAGAGAAAGAAAGAGAAAAAGAGAGAAAGAGAGAAAGAAAGAAAGAGAGAAAGAAAGAGAGAAAGAAAGAGAGAAAGAAAGAAAGA
>NC_031769.1:14774772-14791220 GCF_001522545.3 Parus major | reverse complement strand
TAGAAAGAAAGAAAGAAAGAAAGAAAGAAAGAAAGAAAGAAAGAAAGAAAGAAAGAAAGAAAGAAAGAAAGAAAGAAAGAAAGAAAGAAAGAAAGAAAAAGAAAGAAAGAAAGAAAGAAAGAAAGAAAGAAAGAAAGAAAGAAAGAAAGAAAGAAAAAGAAAGAAAGAAAGAAAGAAAGAAAAGTTACTGTCTTGACAGTAAACAACTAACAGAATCATGCAGAAAGAGTCTTGAGGCACTTTTTCCAATTAAACTATGCAGCTGGAGCCACACTGCTTTGACTTTTTCTTGGGCATGGGTCACGCAAACATTAAATGTTTGGGACATAATGGACACCTTGCACATATGCACTTCAATAGCATAATACATATGTAGCAGGGCAAATATTAACCATAGCTGCACTTGCTGCACACTCACCAGAGCAGAAGTCCTGCCTTTGTACAGGACACCTGGGAAGAGTTTCGGGGCATTAGCAGCCCAGCTAGCTACATATATTGGTTCTAAAATATATAATCCATTTATGTAATAATAATTTATATTGTATATTATTTGATAATAGTATTTTTCTTAGTAATTTATATTATATAGTTGGTTTGCTTTCTGGGCATAAATCCAGAAAACCTAGAAATGTAGTCAGATTAAGCTACTACTAAGCTTGATGTTGTCTTCCTCTTTGTGGCCATTGCTCCAGCAGTTACATCTGGCCTAAATGAATGGGAAAGGACTCCCATAGGTCCCCAAATGGGCAGGAGTCCTGTGACACAACTAATTAACACCACTTCCTTAAAAAAACAATTCAAATCCTGCTACATGTGAAAAACAACCTCATACCTGGCAGAGATTCTCTTCTTCCCTGCAGTTGATGTTGGAGTTGATGGTGTCACTGATTACAAGGATAAAATAAAAACATATCACCTACAGGAAGAGTGTTGGCACCGGGTCAGCCTCGGCGCATGGCTGAAATTTTTGGGGTTGGAGAAGTTGCTCAGCCCTCCCCCCCCAGGAGCAGAACTGAGATCAGCACTGAGCTGAGACTGTCGGCTCCCAGTTATCCCTCAGCAATGATCCCCCATCCCAGGACTCCCTGGAAAGCATGGTTAACTTTCTCCACGCTGCAGGGAGGGGGTGAAGCGTTTGGAGAAGGCAGCCAGCGCTCAGCACTGACCGCAAGCTGTTGAGGGCTCAGCTGCCCCGCTCCCGCTGGCAGCCTGCGCTCACGGCCGGACAGCCGGCACAAATGGGCTGCTGACCTATTTGCAGGACTGGTGGGACAGCATGCTGTGACCCCAGCCCTCGGGACAGCATGCTGTGACCCCAGCCCTCGGGACAGCNGGGACAGCATGCTGTGACCCCAGCCCTCGGGACAGCATGCTGTGACCCCAGCCCTCGGGACAGCGCTCACCTCGCTTCAGTTCATGACTGCCTTGATTTTTGACTGACGCCAAATCTGCGGTTTTCCAGTGCAACAGTGGGGATGGATAAAGCCGGGTGCCAGATTCTGCTGTGGCATTTTAAATAGGATCATGGAAGTAGGACTGGGCTGAGCCAATATCCTCTTTTGGTTTGAATGTACAGTTAAGCATCCTTTATGAAGAAAAATCTGCCAGTGTGTCTTGGTGCCATTCTACTGAAATCTAAGAGGAATCAGTATTTCAATTGCAGTCATGTCTTTTACACACTGTGTTAACTCTGTGTAGTTTCTGGTAAAAAGAGGCACAGTGCCCTAATTTGGGTCATACAGTCATTGCCCTTCTTTCATTGCATGGCTTCAGAAAAGTATGTGTAACTTTTAACCCTATGTACACACTCATTCCTACTTTTAGATTTTGAGCAGTTTTAGAAAAGAAATACATTCTCTATCCACCTTTAAACAAGGAGTCAGGAAGTTGCTTGTGCTAACACCTGGGCTGGTATCTGGATCAAATAGGAGTCTTAAGCCTCCTGAAAGCATGTCTGCTTTTGATATGGTTGCTAAACCTGGTTCTTGTCCTTGTTAAATTTGGCTGCTTCATTGGAGTAAGTCACTTTTCCACAGACCAGATGACTAGAAAAGCTGGTTACATTTTTCAAGCAGTTCCCTTTTGGGGATGATCAGATTACTGCAAATATATTGGAATTTACACAAATAAAAATGTATTTTAAATTTCAATGGCTTGGGATTTTTTAAAGTGGCAACACTAAGAGACTGCAGAAAATGTGAAAAATATAACATCTGTTAGTAGAGGTCTACAATGGTTGTGAGGCTGGAGCACATGACTTAAAAGCAGAGGCTGAGACAACTGAGTTTGTTCAGCCTGGAGAAAAGAAGGCTGAAAGTGGGGATCTAATTTCTGTCCTAACTAAAGTGGTTTAATACAGAAGATAAGACATGCTTATCATAGAGGTCATCAGTCAAAGAGGCAACAGAGACAAACTGCAAGAAAGAAATTCCAATTAGGAAAATATTCCTTGAGGGCAGCCAAACTCCAGCATGAGCTGTCCAAAGAGCTTGCAGAGATTTGATCCTTGCAGATACTCAAATCTCAACTGGATGAGACCCTGAGCAGCCTGATTGAGTATTGAAGCTCGTCCTGTTTTAAGCAGGGGATCAGACCAGATGACTTCCAGGAGTTCTTTCCAACCCAAATTACGCTTTGATTCTACAAAAAATATTGGAGCTAGTTACCAAATCAGACACAAAGGGACAGGTACACCACAAATTGTGCAAGGCAAAAATATTTTTTAATCGTTTCAAGTTATTGTTAGTTTTGTATATACAGGAATATAAACCACAGAAAATATACTTATTATAAAGTTCTTTTACCTTTACTGGTTGTAGCTGGATTGCCATGTGTCACAGCCTGTGCCTGAGGCTTGTAAGGTCCAGGAGCTTCCTAATGAAGCCAAGATCTTTGCAAACTTCTCATTACCATATATAAGAATCATTTGTCAGCTCTGTATCACACAAGTTAGAGAAGATGCTCTTAAAGGACTTGTTTTTTTGTTTTCCATTCTGGAATGCACAGATCTGTATTTAATCAATCACAGAAGCTACAAGGCTGGAAACTTCATTGGGCTGTTTCTGTTCAGACTGCCAGTGATACATCTGGTGAGGTGGACACTTCTCCTGCATCCACCCAGAAACAGGGACTGGCTTCACAAAAGAAATGTGGGGAATAATAGACACATTCTTCTTGGTTAGCAGAGCAAAGGGTAACTGTAACACACCCTGAAGCTATGATAAAGCAGACATAATTTGGGATGAAATAATAGAACACAAATCTTTACAGACATGGAGAATTGACTGCTATATGATCATTTCTCCCTCTAGGGCATGCTTCAGAAGTGGGGTTGGACCAAATATGCAGAATAATTCAGGTTGAACTGTCAAGTAATCACAAATTTAGGAGTTCAATATGTGAAGTAATTTCAAACTTACTCCAAAAAACAGGTTTGGGAGGATTGGATGAAGGTTCTTTGGGGGGAAAATAATTGCCTGTAGCCAAATCTGAATTAAGCATTTTGTCTAACTCCACTCGTACAGAAAATTTGGAGAGACATGTACAAATGTCAAATCTCTTTATTCAGAGATATGTATGTGTTTAGTATGGTGATGCTTACAACAGGTCAAGTAGATGCCACACAAAGATTCCTGTTCAAGAATGCTGAAAATGAAACACTGAGTTTGGAAATAAGGAAATTATTTTTACTCTTTTTTTTTTAAAAAAAAAAATTGTGCTGTGTTTTGATGATAATTACAAAATAAAACAGGGAGAAATAACTTCAAAGAATTATTTTCCAGCTTTCTATTTATCTACAAAACATAAAACATCTGCTGCACTGACTTTTGCTCTACAAGTCCAATATCACACCTATTGTGTGTGGGGTTGAGTCAGTATTTACAGAGAAAGACAAAAAAACTTCCTAAGCAGTAGCAAATAGAGTTGCTAATAAGCTGAAGAATGTGGTCTGTTAATTTGTAGTATTATTAATCTGTTGCCTTATTTAGCATTTCCTCCAAATGCTTGTGGTTACTAACTTTTCATGTATTTTAGAAAAGCAATTATTCTCTGGAAGCAGAATACGTTAGCTTGGTATTTTTATCCCTTGATTTATGATTCTAATTTAAATTTAAGAGTCATCTAATCAAGGAAAAACAATACGTGAGAGTACAAACACACAACACAGATAAATGTGTGGAAATGCTCAAAGGAAGCTGTTTCAAGGAGCCAAAGGACTGAAAATTATTTGTGCGAGGTATTCCACAAAGAAAGTAGGTAAAAAGCAACACTAAAACATTAAAAAGCTCAATTCACATTTTTTCCCATTCCAAAAATGATGGTAAATCCATAACAAACAGTTCAGCCAGCTCTAGACTCAACTGGGATCTGATCCAGTCATTATTTTGGTACTAGAAATCAAAAGGGATTTGATGGGAATGTATGATAGATTATTTTCTGCACATTTTTAATTGGGTGACTTCTTCCCTTAAAGGGTCTGTAATTTTTCACACATGTCTCCAAACATCCTCTGCCAATATTAAATTCTGCTCAGATGGATTTTCTGTTAGAGAAAAATTTGGCAGTTACAACTGTTTGGCCAAAATCCAGTAAATTCAGATGGGTGGAGCCAGGAAATGGAAATGCTTTATGTAGATAGTATGTTACTTCTTCATGAGTCCAGATTTACATATTCTTGGAAGAAACAGAGTCAAGAACTTTATTTTGGTTCCTTTTTGACTTTAAAACAACAAAAAAAGTTACAGTAGCACAGAAGCTTCCTCCTAATCTTTGCAATTTCTCTCTGATCTTTGGTGTAACAGAAGTCACCTTGCTGAATTTACTGTTGCCCTCACATCTCTTCCCCTTTGTCCATCTCAGCAGAAAACCTGATCAAGACACTTTTAGAAATGAGAAGTGGTTTGGTCAGATGGCTTTAATTATCAATACATTTCCTAGGCATGATCAGCAAGGTGAATGCCTTATGATGTGGTATCCTCCTTAGATATTATTTTAGTCTTCTGAAAAGAGATTTAAGAGAGAGAGAGAAATAACTAGTTAAATTTACTTGAAAAATAGAAGTCACAGGCTTCATGAGAATAAATTGTTCAGAGAGAGAATGGATTTCCAAGCTTGTAGATGAATATTTAAGAATGCCAATAATGAGCAGTTGAAATAGCACAGCTAAGCAAAGCAAGGCAGCTTTAAGAGGCCCCAAATGGTTACATTCAGACACCATGATTTTATGAGTGATTATTTTTGCCACAGATTTCAACAGAATCCATCTTCTAATTCCAGCCTGAGGAAAAAAGTGACCAGAAGAATGGCTTGTACCATACCAGTGATGTCTCCTTGACACAGCAGTGTCTGAGGGCAGACACAGGTTTATTGTTGGAAAGTTCTTACTTACAAGAACTACTTCTGTTACAGGGACTATTGCCCGTATGCTTGAGTTACTGAGGACATGCTTGTCATAAAAATCTGTGTAAGTTATTTCTTCTAACAAATTTTTTTCCTTTTATTTCTCTCCTGCAAGTTTGGATTTATTTGGGTTGAGGTAATTAACCACTATTTCCCAGTCTAAAGGCTCCACAGACAAGACTATGGCAGAACTGGAACTTCTGTTTCACAGGAAATTCTGACATTTTGAAACATATCCATGTTTGGACTGGGAAAAAGATCAGAGAATTCATAAATTTCTATAAAAGATTATGTTCAAAAAGAGTCATGTCAATGGAAATATATAACTTCGTTAAAAATCAATAAAATATCAATTTATATTTTTGTTTGCTTGCTTTTTTACAGAATAAAGTTTATTCTAAAAGAGGAATAAATAAGAGAAATATTTTTCTAAGACCTTTACAGTATGTCTTAACCAAATTTCCTTTCACTGAGCATGAATACTTGCAATATGAAATTTCCACTTTGACATACTTCCACTGATGATTCAGCATCTTCAAAATGGAGAACATTTAGAAAATGTTTTCCCAGAACTAGGAATAGATTGGGAAACTGCTTCAAAGTATTCTTTTGTTGTTTTCAAAAACTTTTACTAAAAGGCACCATAAATGTTATGTAGGTGTTCTCCACATCTTGTGCTTGGCATACTTTACATGTGAGGCAGCAGCACACTCACCTGATGATTGTCTGTCTCAATGGGACTGGAAAGAAGTTTGCCCTGGAATCACCTTCTTGGCACCAGAACATCTCAGATGCTGTTGGCAGCAGGCTGCTCCTTTGCCACTTGTTGCTTATTTTGTGCAGCATTAAAAGGCCTTACAAGAGTGGAAAACAGAATTTCAGTTCTCCACCAGCTCTCACAACTGCTCATTTTCACTCAGGTCCCAGTGGTCACAAAGGTGCAGAAGACAGGACAGCAGAGGACATCTGAAGGACAAACTTACTGACTCATTGTCCCCATCAATGAGATATTTATCTACACACGTTTCTCCCACATTTCCATACTTATTGGCATGACTTCCACTGGGAAAAACAACTTGGTAGCCTTGCAGAGGTATTCTCATTATGGTAATTCAGTCTCTTCTAAGTTATCTGAATTTTCTCTCCTTATGCTTCTGGATTTGATTTGATTTTATTTGGTTTGATTTGATTTGATTTGATTTGATTTGATTGATTTGATTTGATTTGATTTGAATTGATTTGATTTGTATGTGATCTTCACACATGAAACACCATCAACTCCATCCATTCATAGGTGCAAGCACTGTCAAGGAGAAGTAGTATTATTGTTTTTCTTTCTTCTTCTAGCATAAAATATAATATTTTTTGGCTTTTTCATGGCTCACTTGCATAGTAATGAAATAAAACTATTCTCACATCAGACTGGGGAAGGTTATCTGCTTTGGTGAGAATAATTAAGAAGAATATAAGGAATTGGACCTTACACAGAAACCCAGAAAAGCACAGGAAGAAGATCCCACGCTAGTACAGGAGTTTCCAATACAGTGAGCTAAGTCTGCTCAAGCCAGGCTGAATCTGTGAATCTACAAGCAATCCCACCCAAACATGTCCATTATATAGACCTGTGCAGCACATTTAAAGTTCCTTGACTTGTGACGTCTTTGTGGCAGGTACTGGCTTTCTTTATTAGTCTTGGACAGGCTTCAAGATCATGGATTTACAGATTATTTGAACACACTGAGACATTTTAATTGGCTAAAATGCAAACATTTTGCAGTTAATGAGGGGTAGCTTTAGAACCTGATTTTCCACTGCCGTGTACCTTATGTAGCCATTAGTTCACAGCAGGAGAAAGGTCTCGGAGTGCAGTTTGCTAGCTCAGTGCTTATGACCTTCCCATGACATTAAGCCCACTGAGCTTTTAAAAACCTCCTGTGTGGCTGGTTCTGTTCTGGCTCTTCCACACTGTCACAGCAACATGATGGGGTTCAGAGTTAATGCAACTGGCTTCCATGGATTTTCCCAAGCTTTTTCCAAGGCACTCCCTTGCTCATCTCCAACTTCAGTACCCAGACTTTGGAGTATATCAGAAGAGAGATTTGTTGACAGATCACATTGTATTACAGCCTTTAAACATTTTTTATTTTTACCCACCCCCCAGCTATGACAGCACTTGGTGGAACCCCAAATGCTTGAAGAAAATGAGAAGCAATCCCAGAGTTTGAAGTACCAATGTCTTTTACTACAAACCTCTAGCAATACAGCTTTTGAGCTCAGCATAAAACTGGAAAATCACCTCAGCTTAACTTAAAATCTTCCACTACAACTATTTTATTCTGAGTATTACTACTGTGTTCCTTGAGAGTTCTCAAATACTGGACAAATGTGTTCAACTGGAGCAGAAATAAATGAATAAATAAATGAAATAGAAGGCAGAAAAGAATTTGTCCTTAATTTTAGGTATTTTAACTGTTGGCTTGTAGCACATACTTTATGGATAAATAATTTCTGGTCTTTACAAAACTATGATCATTATGGACTATAATCCTTGACACAGTGTTACTGATGGGATTATTAAGTTGTCACGTTTTGCTTTTGCTTATTACCAGACACAAATCTTTGGCAGCAGTACCTCCAGGGCTGGAGGAAAAGTGTGTGAAATTATCTGCACTGCAAATGAATTCACAAGCAAGTCTTTTAAAACACTTTTTGTATCCTCTGCCTTACTGCCCACAATCTAGTGACAATACTCTGGATTGCTTTGGAGATGTGTGCAGGGGTTCTCACACAAACTGTGCAAGCAGAGACTGAGTTTTCAGCTGAAAGACACACTAACCTGCATTTCTGAGGTTGGGAGTTGTAGCTGATGGCCCACACTGTTTTCCATTTAATCTTGCTACCTGAGTCATGTTGTAGACAACCAATAGAGAAGAGCATTAGTAAAATTAGTTCATACTGAAGACAACATTGACTTCCCACAACACGGTGACTCTCATGATGTTTTTTAAATATCACAATACAGTCATGCAACAACAAACTGCTAGGTCATCAAAGTACTCTATATCATTTCGTAGTAAACATGAATTTGCTTCATGAAATCTGTCTTTCCATAGCATTCCTGCCTTGAAAGTTTTCTTTAGGCCTAGAAGAGGTTGGGGCATTTCATTACAAGACAAAACATCTCTGTTTAGCTTTTTGTTCCTTCATGAATTCAGTTTGCTGAAAAAGCTCTGAGTTGTACAGAGTGTTACTTGTTTAAATTAGGGCTTTCCTATTCAAATAACCTTATTCGATTTCTCTGAAAAGTTGCTTCAGGCAAGCCAAAAATGAGATCTTTATTTCACAGATGAGATGTGGCCTGGAGGAGGATGGGTCCCATGTAGCTTTTCTGAGACAAACACTGCAAGTGAGATTGCAAACATTTTCATTCTCATAGACAGAAGTCACTCTAAGCTCCAGTTTCTCCTCCTACAGTTTTTACCCTTTGATGTGGAATGCCCATAAGAAGTGTCTCCATTGTTTTTGGGTTTTTTTGTGGATTCCATATCTGTTGCTGATGAATGACTTTAAGATGGAAAATAAATAATGAATCCACTATTAAACTGCAGGATCCTAGTGAAATATTGCAACAAACTCAGGCTCTCCTTGGGAGTGTAACCATTAATCATACTTTATGTTTATATGGTAATGGCAGCTATAAGACTCGGGATTAGGTTAAAAAGATTGTGCTTTTCATGCAATTCTAACAATTTGCAGTTGTGGAATTTCATGGGAAGTCTGTGTTTAAGCACAAGAGTACTCCAGAAAACTTATTATTGCTAGTGGATCATTCAGGACCATACATTTCCATCTCCTCCAGCCCACAATGACTCTCACTCCAGATAGTGAGATGAAGAGACACCTTCATGTAAAGATTACTGGATGTCTGAGCAGTGGCCAGAGCTCTCCCATAAAGAAAATGGGTCACAGACTTCTAATTCAGTGAGCCACAATATTTTTGAAAAAAGGGAAAATATAAAAACTTTCTAAGTTGTGATTTTTCCAAGGTGTTTTGTTTCATGCTTAAATTTATTTAACTGTTTTGCAGCTCTTTTAAAAATTAAACCAACTATTAAATTGACCTGACACTTTAAAATTAAAAGTCAAAACATTTCACTTAAAAATATCACCATTAAACATTTAGTGCTTCTGATTCTCCTCCTTCTATTTTTCCAGTTGAAACAATTAAGAAAATTAAACTGACATTCCCAAACACTGTTGTCCCCTTGGATACAACTTGTTTAATGACTTGACTATGTAAAATAAAATCCATGTTACTCCAAAGTAGTGCAAAACAATTCTTTCTCTAAACCCAAGCAGTTCTGCAGCAAAAGAACTCCCAGTGGGAACTCTGCTCTCACATTCTTTTGTACAAGCAATCACAGTTTGTGCACACTGAAGCAGCTAAAGCTCTAGATGTAGATGTTTGCAAGTAAAGACCTCGCTTTCATACATGGCTTTCAAGAAAGGCTAATATATAGCTTTGTGAATGAACGGCTTAAAGTATTGGTATTTTATTTATATCATTTCTTATAGATTGAAAATTCCCTCGAAGAGTTGGAAACACAAATGCAACCCTTGCAGAGCACCAGCTCTGTGGAAACAGAAGTTGGAAAGGTGATGGACAAAACAATGAACTGGTAAACTCAGTTACACAAGTGCAAGGACTTAAAACAAGGAACCTGCAGGGTTTCTTTCCCACGTGGAGAAGTCCTGCATGTGAATGGACCCTCATGGATTTTGCTCCATCTATTTGTTCCCTGTGCCATTACAGAAAGCCACAGCAGACTCCAAACTCATGCCACAATTACATAGCTCCCCGAGGCTGGCAGGCTGAGGAAATGCTCTTAGGTCTCTTGCATATTTCAAAGCCATTACCATTAGAGATTACCATCTCCATTGTGCCACAGGCACATGTCAGCCAAAGGACTGCACCGTGTCTGTACAGAGGACACAGCTTTGTGCAGTCACTGGGGTGCCCCTGAATGCTGTCCAGTTCCTTTTAAGCACAATGGAACATGAATATTTGATGCCAGTAACTCTAAATTCTTGTGAACAGCAAAATGAGATTGCTAATGTTGATGTTCCCTGTCATTACGGGATTACTCTTTTTGTTCCTCTTGCATGTTAATTGTTTATTTTAGTATCTGCTATTAGACTGCTGGATGGTACTGGAAATCCAAGCTGAGGAATGATAGTCAAAATCCTACATATTATTCTAGAAGCACTAAAATTTTGTATTTTAATAATGTGATCTCTATGTGGGGACAGTTCCACCAAATAATGTGAAGAATTAACTGTGACAGACAAGCTCACTGACTTTGCTGAAATCTGTATGTCAGTGCCAGCCACTTTCTGAAGAACATGTACAGAGGTTTTCAACTCTTTCTTGATGTTTCTCAGATGCTGCCAGTAGCTGAAAGCTTCATTCAGCATGACCCTGTGCTCCAACACTGTACTGAGTTCAGTGGTTTGGGTGCAACCACAAACTATAACAGCCTTGCTGAATTTTATGACTGATTCCAAGCAAAAATCAGGTTTTTTCCAGGTAACAGTGTCTCATTGTGGGGAGACATGCAAACAAGAAAATAAAAAGTCAATTTATTAGTATCAAAGAAATACCCTCTAGAATTCTGTGAGCATGTGAAGAAAAGAAAATCACCATAAGCCTGGCATGTCCAAATATCAGAGGTACAGTACATAAATTGTACAGTTAATCTGAGTTTGCACAGTAAGTGGGTTTAGTATGGGTTGTGTCGTTCATCTGGGCAACATATGCTCAGAAGGTTTAACACCATGGAAGTACTGCAGACTTTGCAGAGCTGAAGTGCAATGCACACAAATGTGTCCAGGATTTCCAGATATCCAGCAGCTCAGGCAGAGGTGCTATTTTGGGGAGACTGTTCCAGACAATTGTCAGCATTCTCAAATTTTTCCCCAAAAAAACTTCCAGGAATGTAAAAGGACATGTCTGCTAAAAGCCAGATATAAGGTAGGTAAGAAAAAAAGAAATCCTACTGTATATATCAAACTTTTATTATTGACCTTATTCCAGTGCCTCAGACTAAGTCACCTCCTCAAGTCACCTTGAGAAATAACTCAATAATCTGGGTTAAATAGATGCCAAATAAAAGAAATTAAAATAAAAAGCCAAATTAAAAAACAACCAACCAAACCCAGTTCTATATATAGTTCCTAAGCAGAAATACGTGGCACCATTGTCAGACCAGGGAGAACAGGATAAACCACTTCAGCATGTGTGATTCTCATGTTAACCTGAGGAAGAGTACGGGCACGAGGTATCTGAGATCTGCATTTGCTCTAAATACAGCTGTGACCCTTTTTCAATATTCTTTCTCCTTCAGAACTCCAGTTGTGAGCAGCAGTTCCTGAGAAGCGAGGTGAGCACAGCAAAGCAGGTCACTTGAAGGCAACATGTTCTGGGCCAGTAACCCCATTCATTCACCCAGGATCCCTTTTCCGTCAGACACTGTCTAGTGTTACTGCACTTGGTATTGATTGCCAGGGAACTTTGACATTTGGTTGCTGTTGTTTGATGAAAGCAGCTAATTGGAGTGCTTCCTCTGAGGAAAACCTTCTACATACGTGGAGTCCTATGTACCTGCGCTTATGTAGGTGATACATTCTGAAGCTGACATAAAGAAAAGCTGTTTACATGTGGCATGAATGCAACTAACTGCTCTTGCTTTGCTAAATGTTCACCCATAACTTGCAATTCAATTCCATCACCTGTAACAGAATACTTGAGACAACTGTAAACTAAATGTCAGCCCTCTTTCTTCTCAGCCTTTTTTATTCAGCAGAATTAACCAACTTACCTTAAAAATACTTTTTTTTTTTTTAAATACCCAGAGGGTTGGTTTTTTAAAGCAGGCTTACAGAACCTCAACTGAAAATAATATGAAGTGATTCAAATAGAAAGGACTAAAAAGTGGAATATAAATCCTAATATAAGACTTCAGATGTTTTTACATACAAAGATTTTTTTAACCTTGGTACTCATCCATGTTATACAATGAAATGAACAAGCAGAATCAGAGACCAACAGTAAAGCATAAAAAATGTATTTCTAGACTGTGCATGAAATTGAAAACTAATCATATGTACAGCATAGTTTCTTTAAACATCTTTTTCCAAACTCAACAGCTTCTTGGTAAGATGATCTAGGTGATGAGCATGCTTGTATAAATGCCATGTGGGCCACAAAAGATGTACTCCACCTGAAGAAACTGCTGTCCTAACTTATCCCAACTTCCTGTGCACCCCCCATTTTCATTTTTTTCCAGTGTAATAATTGCAATAACACTGACATAAGGCAAGATTTACTCCAACATTCTCCACAGCTCGTTCTAGAAAATACATGAGAGTTTGTACTGAAAGTATCTCCTGACAAACAGGAGATCTTTTGGGGATTATGTTGCCACCCCCTCTCCCCACCTGCCCTTTCTCTTCTCTTTATTTTTTGTTGCTTATGAGATGGATGGTTATTATCAGTTTATTATTACTGCTTTTCCACAGACTTTCTCAAATGTCAAGTGAATCTGATCTGGAGTTCAGGCCCATAATTACACTGGACCAACTCCAGGAACTCGTAAATAAATCGGTGGTGGCTGCTACGGTTGCCAGAGCTCTGTCATTCTGCTCTTCTGAGGGTGGACATAGACTTTGGCTCTTTTCTAAAATTCTACACTTGCTACAGAGTTTTTCACACCTTATTTTAAAAGACCCTAGGTTTTCTCACTCTAGTTTGGCATAGTTTTACCACAGGCACAGAAAGCTACTAGACTGCCACATTGTTGAATATATTCATTTAGAAAAGCAGCTGAAATGTGGATTGTTACTCTTTAATTTTTTTTTCCTGCTTTTTCTATATGTGGGAACCTTACAGGAACAGACATAATTTCTGTCTCTCTGCTCTGGGCTCTCTGTTGACATTAACAGTTTACACTGGGCTCTACAGTGAGACACATCTCTGTCACAGTGTATGGACGGTGCTCAGACACAGAGGTCAGCTCCAAGGCTCAGTCCCTCAGGTGCAGAGATGTCTGGAGTCAAGAGCATGGGTTTAAAAGGTGTGGGCACACCATTCATTCCCAGACCTGGCTGACTGAGATCTGAGAAGTTTACTAGTGATTTTAAGCATTGCTTTCAAGCCTGTTTCTAATCATGTCAATGCACACACAGAACAGCATCTGGTTACGGAACTGGATCTCCAGCCACTGCAGGCTTGAACTGAAAATGTTACAGATATTTATCTTCTGATACTTTTGACATTTTTTCCCTAAAAAACTTCAAATAAACTACTGAAGCACATCATGAGAGTTGATCCAGAATATGTAGCTATTCAGAACATGGCTCCTGTCCTTCAACCTCATCTGCAATTAGAACTAGTCCCCACATCAGCCATTCATTGATGCAGAGGACAGCACAGATCACAATTTGCACAACTTGATCTACAGGAGGTTTTTACCAGAAGCTAAAATAATTCCTGAAATCAGAACTAATCCTCAGTGCAGACAAGGCCTCAGACTGCCAACTAGTTCCAAATGTTTTTAAGATGTGAATACTTGCATGCTGCCAATGAGACCGAGATTACCAATTCTTTTCACGTGGGTCACTCCAAGACCAGAAAATGGTATCAGCATTTCCCCAGTGCTACCCTGGCTCACAGACACACCAGTCACATAAAGGTGAAAGTTGCTGGACTCCTTTATAATGGATTACTGAATCATTGGGTCTTCTGCAGAGCACTTTTCAAAACAAAGCAAAATACTTTATGGAGTGGAAAACACTGAATTATTTGCAAAAAAAATGTCATTTCTTTTCTATATCCCTCCCCAGAGAGCCCATTGTTCAAGTAAGTATTTGCTTGTGCCCCAAAGTACAGATGTTTTTGACTCTAGTCATAAATCAAACATGCTTATGTCTAACACATTAAAAAAAGAGTAGAAAATAGCAGACATGGATTAAGATGGTTGGTCTGACCCAAATTATAGTTCCTCAATTCTGTTAATTTTTGCTGATTCTTCTGGGAACAAAAGATTCGACAACATCATTGTGCCTCCCTCTTCTTTCTTGGAATGAAAATCAATCTTTTACTCCTTTTGAAATGTAAATTTGAAATAATCATGTATCTGGATCATGGATTAAGTTTGCAGGAGAAAAGTCTCTGGCAGAAGATGGCAGGGACCGTGCCTAAAGCTAAATCCAGACACACAAATCAGCTCTGAGCTAGGGTGAAAACAGAGTTCTGGTTAAATGGATTGCAGGTTTTCAGTTGCAAAAGTTCCATCAAGAAGCCATTCTGATATTTTAAAACAAGAAAGAACAGCCTCATGTCATTTACAAGAAAAGCAAATTTACCATTCCAATTCATTTTTTCTCCCCTCTGACAATTCTCTCAGGCCTGTGTTAAAGGACATTTTTTTCCAAATCAGAATTCCATCTCTAAATGCTGACAATTCTAGTGAGATGGTGCTGCCTTTTTGGTTTTTTTTTTAATAAGGAAAGACAAGCCTTTGGTAGTTTCAAATAGGGGTGTTGAACAACAGGACAAATTGTCTTGAAAGGCAGCAGGATAAACCATATTTTCAAGGTCAGTTTTTTAGTCCATGGCTTTTAACCTTGCTATGATTTATGTTTGACCTCCTTTCCACAGTAGTTTTCTTCCTTCTCTCCTTCAGAGTGGAAGGACACATGTGTGCTTTCTATTTGATGTGGGTTTCATGTATCTGCACAAAGTAATTCATAACCACTTGGCAAAAGGCATGTGCCCAGACCACATCATTATCCTGCAATTAAGAAAATTCTCCCTGCCACAAAGCTATAGAGCCCAGTGATGTTTAGAGTTAAGCCCTCAATATTCATAGCAAATTCATCTAGGACACAACGCTGCTGTAGTGCTGCTGATTTTGTAGTGTGCCTCGTGAAATATCTGTTGAGTGTCAACTTTTAGGTTTTTTAGGTTTGCCTCATCTCAGCACATTTCCACACCTTAAGATTGCCTCCTGCTTCTCTGCACAGACTTCATGCAGATATAGAGAAGATAGCTCCTCCTTGCAACTGAGTAGAACAGAAGCATGTATTGTGTTTGGTTCTGTGTGTCCTCTACCTAAGTGGTCAGGTTTAACACATTCTTTAAATGATTTTTAGATTTTTGATAATTCTCTCTGTGTTGTTGCTCACGTTGCAAATTGCTTTGTAAGAGTTGATAGAGCAGGTCTTGAACTATCCATGTAATTCAGTTACAAAATCTGTGCTTAAAGTAAAAGATTGAAGTGAAAGGAAGAGGAAAAGATTCTGCCCTCTGGGATGTTTAATACTAGTCACTTTAATGCTGTGTTTCCCTTTCACTGTGTGGGCAAACACCTTTGCTGAATCTGAAGTCTTTTAGTTGCATTTCCTTCAGCTTCTGAATGATGCCTTGATTTTAAATAAGTGCATCCGAGGGGAAAAAGTTTCACTCTTTAAATAAAATGTGGTGATGACTTTCCAACTTCTACCTCACGTGGCCCCAGCAGCAGGACACTTATGGAATTGTCCCTTTAGACAGCCTTCTCCCCCAGGTCTTCCAGGATCTGCTGCAGCCCAGCAGGAGCAAACACTTCCATCAGGTTGAGACAGCCTGGAAAGGTCGTGCAAGTTAATAAAGAGAATAGTCATGAGTCTCTGATTGTACAGTACAGAGCAACAGTGTCCAGGAACGCTGCTAATGCAGGAGTTACCCATAAACGTACGGGTGAGTGACGCCGCCGAGCCCTCCCAGCCCTCTGCGGCACCGGAGCTCTCTCGTTGGGCCTGCTCTCCTTTGAGCGAATAAAGATTCGATTGGCCAGGCTCGGTGAAAGGGACCCAAAAATGCTGCTCCCCGCCGCGCCGGGCGCGGCTCCTTTAAGGCGCGGAGCGGCGCCCGCGGGAGGGGAGCGGGAGGGCGTTCGGTCCGGTCCGTCCGGTCCGGTCCGATTCGGTCCGGTTCGGTTCGGTTCGGT